>NC_090322.1:214511494-214614702 GCF_040869045.1 Eurosta solidaginis | reverse complement strand
CGGTTTGGTTCAAGGCTGAATCAATCGGTAGTGATTTTTTTCCGATTTTTGAGGTAAGGGCAGAACCACCATACGTTTAATCAATTCTGGTAACGGATTCTGACTAAACGCATCAAAATATATTGAAATACAAGTTTCGTATAACCAAGTCCAACACTTTTTTCTGATTTCCTTGGTCTACGCAATTGGCGCACTAGGGCATGAGTTTAGAATAACTTCACAAGGGCGCGACGTCTTTGGCTAGTCTCAAGTTAATGGGCCAAGAGGCAATCGGATTCCATCTGCCATTTTATGCCAAGTAATGTGGATGAAACTACCGGAAACCGTGTCGTTCTTATCCTACTCCTTTGTGGTCGCATTTGTAAAAAATTGGCTTTCGTCTACTTCTTGTAGCAGAGCTTCGGTTTCGATTGAAAATATGTTTGGAGTAATGTTCTTAGGATTCGACTGGCATTTATCGGCGTAAGGCTTTGCCGCATTATTGTGGGAAAGGGTGGGGATTTTTTTGTGCTCTGCTGTACTTTGCCTAATATGAATCGGTTAGACTTCAATACTAGCACCTTCAGGTGCTAGCCCGACTTCCTTGGAATCGAGTTTTGCTTTCACCCCTAAGCCCTCGATCCTGTGAATTCAAGCTGCCTCTGACAACGGACATAATTTAAGCGGGAATATTCTTAGCTACTTAACCAGCTGGGGCTTCAGGATTTAGTAGCGGAACTATGTTTTAGGACTATGTGGCAGCAGTTCAGCACTTTCCGGGACTTCATAGATTTCACAGGTACTTCGAAAAAACTCCGAGAATGTTAGTATCTTTTCTAGCCTATTTTATATATTAAGTAAAGATCTTTGTTGTAATTCCATGATTCGTGAGGCTGTCGCCTGCTATAGATCATGATCACTCATCTATTTATTGACGCTGTGCAAATCTAGGCTTAGTTTCAGCAGTATCATCGAGCAGTATCGTGCTGTTACCCCAGCAGAAATTTGTCTGCAAAAGTATAAAAAGAGATGCTTCGTGAAAAACGCAGGATACTGTCAAACATAGCAATCCAAATATTGCATCTAGCACCGACTTCTGAGCTGCATTACTTGTTGTCTTCGCGTTTATTTCACGGTAGATGTCGGTGGCAAGGGTCAACACCAAAAAGGATTACTTCATATTCCTCCAAAAAAAATTTACCACAAAGTTTATAGGAATTCTTTATACGAAACGGGGTCGTCATATTCCACCGCAATTCATATAAGACGCTTTTAGAAAACGATCTCTACCTTAACTAGTCTGGTAGCAAGAAACAACGCTTCATTTGTCTGATGAATTTAAATATCTTAGTTGCGAGAGCGCTAAAAAGTTAAACCCCAATGACAGAGCATGCTGTGAAGCTACTTATTTCATATGACCCTAATGCGGCACCTGTGTGGTTAATGAGGCCTGGTGATTCTTTTTCTCAGTAAGCACACATTACTCGTCCTTGAAGAAGCAAAAAAGTTTGCAGATTGGAGAGTAAGCGAGCCAATATCGGGCCAGAACCAGACACTACTGGCTACAAGCTGATATGCAATAAATACATGCGTGAATCCAGGGGGGGAGGGGGGGATAGGAACTTTTTTTGTATTGACTGTAATGAAGTATATAATACTAATCTATATAGTAGTTTCTTATCACACAACGGATTTTTACAAATTTTTAATTTTTTTTACGTTATAGCGCAGGGGGGGGGGGGGGGGGGGGGGAGGGGAAAATTTTTTTAGTATATGTAATAATAAAGTAAAAAAGCAAGAAAAATTAAAAATTAGTAAAAATCTGTTGTGTGATAAGAAACTACTATATAGATTAGTATTATATACTTCATTACAGTCAATACAAAAAAAGTTCCTCCCCCTGGAACCGCGCATGAATATATATATATATATATATATATATATATATATATATATTATTTTTTTTTTTTTTTTTCAATCAACAGATTGTGGTATTCATTGGCTTTCAGGCGCTTTCCATCAAAACTGAGCACATTGGTGATGAAAGATTTAGATTTGAGCGGTTACGGTATTTGTATATACCTTTTCTCAGATATTCTTAGTAGAATTTCATAACTTTATTTTGATTTGAATACCATACTAATTAAATGCCGGACATGCTTACGCATAAATTATGACTAAATAGAAAATATTGTAGACTTTCTTTGTAATTAGGTCCATGACTACGCGTTTTTTTTTTTTTTTTTTTTCATTCAACACGTTTTTACTTTTCTTAACACCAGCAAGAACTGAATGGAATTTAAAACAATATTTGACTTCATGTCTTTATTATTTTCTAATATGTATGTGTACGAAGTTGGGTTCTCTTGTTGCCCTATGTTGCCTTTCCTGTTTGAATCCATCTTTAGTTTAACGCAAATTCACTTTTTCAGCTGTCCTTTTACACAGGGTATTAAAACTTTGATAGGATAAGAGGTGGTTGCAAGGGTATAAAGGAATCGAGATATGTAGATATAGATTTCCGAAAAAAAATTTGATTAAGCCACAACCGTCAGCCCGTCCGTCCGATAACTTGAGCAAATATTGAGATATATTCACCAAATGCGAGCTTACCTGAACCCACAATAATTGGTATTGAAAATGAGCGAAATCGGGCAATAACCACGCCCACTTTTTCTATAAAGAAAATTTAGAAAAAATGAGATAATTCAAAAACGGTACCTCTAAGCTAATGAAATTTGGCAGCTGGATTGGTTTTATGACGTAACAAGCCGTAAACCGCGAGCCGTTGAGGATATTTCATTGGAATTTGGCAGAAACACTATCCTTTGCCAAATTATATAGACTGAGTGAAGATAATAAAAATCGGTTAAGGACCACGCTCACTTTTCCTAAAGGTCTAACCTTAACAAGGTTTGCAATAACTCTTATGGTATTTAATTACATTTGACTGATGTTCTCCCTGAGTAGTAGTATGGTGGAGTTATGTAAGAACAAAACTTAAACAAATTTTGAAAATGGGCGTAACCCGCCCCTTTTTTTTTTTGATAATCTTTCCTTAAATATGAAATATGAAATACTTTTTCATATTCATATTCATATTTATTAAGTCAATGGCATAAACCTTACTGACTAGATTTACAAGTTTACAAATTAACTTAAAACTAAATAACAATTAATTCCAGGATAAGATATACACTTGCTCGATAGTAAGACTCAATACGTAACTTAAACAAAGGCGTGGGCATTGCAAAGTAAAGATTTAGCCTTCCAGAAATTTGACTAACCTCTTCGACGCCTCTTATGAGAGGGGTAAAGCTACGTTAATTGGTTCTCAGAGCTTCAACGTAGACGGCGGCCACCGTGGTGTGATGGTAGCGTGCTCCGCCTATCACACCGTATGCCCTGGGTTCAACTCCCGGGCAAAGCAACATCAAAATTTTAGAAATAAGATTTTTCAATTAGAAGAAAATTTTTCTAAGCGGGGTCGCCCCTCGGCAGTGTCTGGCAAGCGCTCCGATTGTACTTCTGCCATGAAAAGCTCTCAGTGAAAACTCATCTGCCTTGCAGATGCCGTTCGGAGTCGGCATAAAACATGTAGGTCCCGTCCGGCCAATTTGTAGGGAAAACTCAAGTGGAGCACGACGCAAATTGGAAGAGAAGCTCGGCCTTAGATCTCTTCGGAGGTTATCGCGCCTTACATTTATTATTTTATATTATGAGAGCGTAGAGATCTACTACGAACAAGAAAATTTAACTGCCCAAGCAGAGCTGAGCATTAAATAGTACCAGAGATAATATCATAAATAAACATTAAATATTGTACTGAACGTCTGGCATTCAGTGGTATAACATTTATAAGCATTAACCTGTTTACATAGGGAGGCAGGAGATTAACAAAATGGAGGTCTGGGAGGGCAAGTCGTATAAATTTACGTTGAACCGTTTCAATTCTTGCAGAGTATGTAGTGTAAATGGGATTCCATATGATAGATGCGTACTCTAATTTATAACGCACTAAAGAATTATATAATACACTCCTGGTGTACGGGTCCTTAAAATCCTTCGCATAACGCCGTAAAAAAGCTAAGTTAGCATAAGTTTTTGATATAAGATAGTTAAAATGGTTAACGAAAGTGAACGAAGAGTTAAATATGACACCAAGATCATAAAATCTTTGACAGAGGCAGGATATGTATTATCGGTAGAGTATGTTGACGAAAGCGCACTAGTAGATCTAGGAAACGTGATATGCCAACATTTACTACTGTTAAGTTGCAGATGATTATTAAGAGCCCACACATTACGAGCATCCAAATCTCTCTGCAGAAGCAATGAATCTGATGCAGAGGTGATACGCCTAAACATTTTCAAATCATCAGCATAAAGTAAGTAATTTGAATGCTTTTAAATAAGAATGCACCGAGAATACTACCTTGTGGCACCCAGATGTTGTCAAGAACTCATACGACCTCATCCTCTCGATTCCAAAAAATAAAATTCTGTTTTTCAGGTATGAATGTAACCATGAGAGAAAGTTTGAATGGAAGCCAATGTATTCAAGTTTTCGCAGAAATATTTTGTGGGACACTGTATCAAATGCCTTAGAGAAATCTATAAGTCGAAAAAAATCTCCCAACACGAACGAAATTTGGTATCAACAATTTTTTCATAGCTACTACTGTTAAACTGCATTTGTACCCACTCAAGCTCCTTAGTGGTAGCCTAGGTAAAATTTTTCCTACTTTTGAACGAAAATTAGTTCAGAATAGGACCATATATATATTATTTCGCAGCCTTCTAACACTATTAATCACACAAAGCAAGCAACAACAGCGTTTCAAGTGCACAGCTGAGTATGTAATGCTTGTTTTCACTCGAACTTAGACGTTCGTACTTTTTTTTGTTAAACTTTTATTCCTGCCTTCAAAATCAAACTACTTTGAAAGCCATTTTACCTGGCTTAGCATGCTTATAAGAGAACTTTTTGCATACACTTGCTTAATCACGTTTATATGTACTTTATAACTGTTTATTAAAGTTTTCTATACGCTTCCATTTATAAAATATGAATATTAGCATGGTCTCCCTCTTTCAGATGGTATTATTTAAGTCAAAAATATCACATATGTCTTTCATTGCCAACTGGATACGGCTTAGAAATGCAACAATGTAGTCAAAGTAAATATTTTTTTATGTATTTTGATTAAGCTAAAGTAAGTTTTTGGATTTTCAATACCTGATTTGGGCGAAAAAAGAAATTAATTTACCCATGTCCGTCCGTCCGTCCGTCCGTCCGTAAACATGAAACCTTGAGTAAATTTTGAGGTATCTTGATGAAATTTGGTACGTAGGCTCCTGGGCGCTCAACGCCCACTTTTTCGATATCGAAAATTACGAAAAATGAAAAAATGCCATAATTCTATAGCAAATATGAAAAAAGAGATTAAACATGGTAATTGGATTGGTTTATTGACGCAATATATAACTTTATAAAAAACTTTGTAAAATGGGTGCGACACCTACCATATTAAGTAGAAGAAAATGAAAAAGTTCTGAGGGCGAAATGAAAAGCCCTTGGAATCTTGGCAGGAATACTGTTCGTGGTATTACATATATAAATAAATTAGCGGTACCCGACAGATGATGTTCTGGATCACCCTGGTCCACATTTTGGTCGATATCTGGAAAACGCCTTCACATATACAACTAAAAACCACTCCCTTTTAAACCCCTCATTAATACCTTTAATGTGATGCCCATATCGTACAAACAAATTCTAGGGTCACCCCTGGTCCACCTTTATGGCGATATCTCGAAAACTAAGAACTAAGGCCCACTCCCTTTTCAAATACTCATTAACCCCCTTCATATGATACCCATATCGTACAAAAAAATTCTTGGGTTACCCCTGGTCCACCTTTATGGCGATATCTCGAAACGGCACCCACCTATGGAACTAAGGATCACTCCCTTTTAAAATACTCATTAACATCTTTCATTTGATACTCATGTCGTACAAACAAATTCTAGAGTCAATCCTGATCCACCTTTATGGCTATATCCCTAAATGGGGTCCACCTATAGAACTAAGGCCCACTCCCTCATAAAATACTCTTTAATGCCTTTCATTTGATACACATGTCATCAAACACATTCCAGGGTTACCCCCGGTTCATTTTCGTACATGTTTATTTTCCTTTATGTTGTCACCATAGCTCTCAACTGAGTATGTAATGATCGGTTACACCCGAACTTAACCTTCCTTACTTGTTATGTATATGTTTCCGTTAGACCCACCAATAAGTATACCAAAATGATCAGGGGACGAGCTAAGTTGATTTAGCCATATCTGCCATATCGTCTGTCCGTCCGTCCGTCCGTCTGTCCGTTTGTTTGAACGCAAACTAGTCCCTCAATTTTTGAGATATCTCGATGAAATTTGGTAAGGAGGCATATTTTGATGGGGGATTTGACATTTGTCGGAACCGACCGAATCGGACCACTATAAGATATACCTCCCATACAATCGATTGTTCAATAACCAATTCACCATTTCTGCCCCATTTCTGCTTCATTTTAACAGCTAGCAACATCAAATTTTACCACAAGCTTACGTATTGGGCATAGATGGTTGTCTGAAAAAATCGTCAAGATCGGGCATATGGGGATTTACGCCGACCATTCCAGGTTTACGCTAGGTTCATTTTGCTAAATGGTTATTTTCCCTTATTTTGCGTCTAAAGCTCTCAGCTGAGTATGTAATGTTTGGTTACACCCGAACTTAGCCTTCCTTACTTGTTTTTCGTAGCAGCCACTTACATTAATTTTCACTTAGAAGTTCGCTTTACGCTTGAAGGTATTTTATGGTACATTCTGTCCAAGTTTTGACCTGCTCTTATGTCTATGTTTTGGATATATTGACTATATATTATTATTACTTCATGTAAGTAGGTATTGTTTTCAGTAAAAACGTTTACCTTAAAAAATTTTTTTTTAATCCTTTTATTTTCAAGTTTTGCCTACTATTCATTCTGTTTAGTTCATTTAGAGACTTACTATTACAATAATTCTTTCCCTCTTGTTACAATCTAAGTCCTCAATACAGAATCACTTCAAATACTTTACTCGACTCAGCGCCATGTCCCTCCTAACTCCAAAATATTCTGATGTCAATTCTACCGGACTGTATGTAATATTTCTTCCAAATATGAGCCAAATCGGACTTCATAGATTGCTTCCTATTCATGTATGTATTATGTGTTCCAAATATGGACCAAATCGGACCACAAATACGATTTTTTGAAATATTTCGATCCATGCGCCACCTATCGGAGTTTTTTTTCTTATTGTTGCATTATCATCGGGTTCTGAACTATATTCCAAGTTTCAAGCTTGTAGCTTATCGGGCAGCTACTTAAATTCCAATTACAAATTTCTGATCGCCCGGCCGTTCAAGTCAAGCTAAATAAAACCGTTTAAAAAATATTGGAACTTTAGTGTTCCAAATATGGGCCACATCGGACATCATAGGTCGCTTTCTATTCATGTATGTATTATGTGTTCCAAATATGGACCATATCGGACCACAAATACGATTTTTTGAAATATTTCGATCCATGCGCCACCTATCGGAATTTTTTTTCTTATTATTGCATTATCATCGGGTTCTGAACTATATTCCAAGTTTCAAGCTTGTAGCTTATCGGGCAGCTACTTAAATTCCAATTACAAATTTCTGATCGCCCGGCCGTTCAAGTCAAGCTAAATAAAACCGTTTAAAAAATATTGGAACTTTAGTGTTCCAAATATGCGCCACATCGGACATCATAGATCGCTTTCTATTCATGTATGTATTATGTGTTCCAAATATGGACCATATCGGACCACAAATACGATTTTTTGAAATATTTCGATCCATGCGCCACCTATCGGAGTTTTTTTTCTTATTGTTGCATTATCATCGGGTTCTGAACTATATTCCAAGTTTCAAGCTTGTAGCTTATCGGGCAGCTACTTAAATTCCAATTACAAATTTCTGATCGCCCGACCGTTCAAGTCAAGCTAAATAAAACCGTTAAAAATATTGGGACTTTAGTGTTCCAAATATGGACAAAATCGGACCACAAATACGTTTTTTTGAATAGCTCGATCCTTGCGTCACCTCGCGGAGATTTTTTCCACGGGCCGCTTTCTGTTCATGTATGTATGTATTATGTGTTCCAAATATGAGCCAAATCGGACCACAAATACGATTTCTTTTAATATCTCGATTCTTGCGCCACCTAGCGGAGATTTCTTTCACGGGCCGCTTTCTATTCATGTATTTATTATGTGTTCCAATATGAGCCAAATCGGACCACAAATCCGATTTTTTAAATATCTCGATCCTTGTGCCACCTAGCGGCGATTTCTTCACAGATCGCTTTCTATTCATGTATGTATTATGTGTTCCAAATATGAACCAAATCGGCTCACAAATACGATTTTTTGTAATATTTCGATCCATGTGCCACCTATCGGATATTTTTTTCTTATTATTGCAATGTCGTCGAGTTCTGAACTATATTCCAAGTTTCAAGCTTGTAGCTGATCAGAAAGTTACTTAAATTTCAATTACAAATTTCTGTTCGGCCGGCCGTTAAATTCAAGCTAAATAAAATCGTTTAAAAATATTGGGACTTTAGTTCTGGTCTGAACCTTCACTCTCCAAAAACTATATCCGCAACAGTGGCCATCAAGTCGTTATCGTCATTAAATTTGTGATGAAAGTAATGGTACCAAGTCTTTTCCTTGGTCAAAAAATTATCCAGGTCTTCTTATACTTTTGAGGAGCAGACTCTCCTTACGTTTCTAAATAACGATTATATATAATAACTTATGTACCACCCCTCGCAACACGTGCTTTGATTGAAAGTACTGAAGTTCGTATAGAGCCAATATTAAGTTTAATATGCAAAGAGGGAGTACAGAATGTCACGGATAACTTAAATGTTCACAGTTTTCTAGATTTTCGATTAGATTTTTACGCATGTAAACGAGTATCAAGTACTCATTTAGTTAGATGTGTAAGCAGGTAAGGTGTACGTCTACAAAACGAATGCTTTCAAATTAATTGGAGATCTCCCAGGCGTTAAGGTTGAACCACAACTAAGGTAACTTTGTCAGAAATAAATAACTTCGGGCCTTTTGAGAAGAACTTCGTTTGCTTTGGTTTGTTATAAATTTAATATCGTCATTTAATGGCCTCCTGGCAGGTTTCTTGTCGCCATTTTATTGACGGGTTACAGATGTGTGATTTTATATTGGGGTTTCTTCAGGATCTTTTTAGTGACAAACCGATAAAAAAAATTTAAGGCGCGATAACTTCCGAAGAGATTTTAGGGCGAGCTTCTCTTCCAATTTGTGTCGTGTTCCTCTTGGTTTTTCCTACAAATTGGCGGGACGGGGCCTACTTGTCTTTGTGCCGACACCGAACGGCATCTGCAAGACAGATGAGTTTTCCCTGAGAGCTTTTCATGGCAGAAATACACTCGTAGTGCTTGCCAAACACTGCCGAGGGGCGGCCCCGCTAAGAAAAATTTTCTTCTAATTGAAACAACTTATTTCTAATATTTTGATGTTGCTTTTTCCGGGGCGTGAACCCACGATCTTCGGTGTAGATGGCGGAGCGCGCTACCATCACACCACGGCGGCCGCCGACAAACCGATAAAACGCCGATAAAAAATTAGTAGCACGCCGATGAAATATAACAGCTAAGGCATGACGTAGCTGAATGCGTTTATAACCATTTCAACTATCGTAGGAGTGCGGGTTCGACTCCCACTCCCGGGAGAAAAGGCTTTGAAGAGATTTACTAGGTTTAATCGAAACAGCTGTCGCCTTGTGCGTCCTGATGTCACGTTGTTTAAATTTTTCCCAAATTATTAAATGAAATATAAATAAACCTTCGATAAAATATCAAGAATTTTATTTTATCAAATTGATAACTTCTCTTTAAATAATCGAGCACATTTCGATAATAACCTTTTGGTAACAAATTGCTAACTTTCTGAAAATAAGTCGATACATTTTGATAACAGACTTGATACACGTATTTTCTATAGCAAAACGATTACACACTGATAACATATTGGTCACACTTCAACAACAAATCGATAACATTTTGATAACATGTCGATAGCCTTTCTATAAATAATACCACACATTTTCGACAAAAAATTGGTAACTTTTCAATAAAAGTTAGCTCAATGATCAAAATATTGATATCTTATCTATAACCATTATTAGAGTACCAAATATGTAACTGGCATTATCTCGTCGACAGCACATATAAAATGAAATTTTCCTTTTCTTGCCTTTCCTCTCCTTTCTTTTCATTTCCTTATCTTTCTTTTTCTTTCTTTTCGTTTCCTTTCCTTACCTTTCCTTTCATTTGCTTTGTCTTCCTTTCCTTTTCTTTCGTTTATTTTCCCAGCTTTTGCTTCCGTTCTGTACTTCCACATACCGTGAGCAAAAATATTTAAATACCAAAAATATTTTTAGCTCCGCTGCCTTCTTTGTGTTTTATATTAGACGAATTTCGTTTCACTGAAATTAGGACCTTAGTTAATAACGATTCGCCTGCAAACCCTCACAAAATGTTGAAAACACATAAAAGTATAGCAACACTGAGTTGACATATGTAATTGGCAATGTCATAAATTGAAGACACATTTTGTGTCTTACGGGCACAAAGTAGTTATAGAAGTAAGTTTTGCGTTATAATTGGGCGATAAAGGGCATTAGACATGGTAAAACCAAACAAGGCAGTGTAAGTAAGTTTGTTAATCGAATTTTTGAAGTTTCTTGATTTTCTTGCTCATTGAATGTGATTTTAACATGTATCTTTACAAAACACATAGAATGAATATTGAATTTTATTGACACTAATGTAAATAGGCATCGAGCCCGCGGGATAACATAACAGATAGGTCACCAATAGACATGACCCAGCTTCATGATGCCTAGCTAAAATGGTCGCATCGCCCGAAGCTTTCTCCGCAGACATTCCAATATGATTAGGTGCAATTAAGGGAAGGCGAGAGTGGCACATTATCCACCATGCGGTAAAGGCGTGGACCCAAGCCTGGGCTGCAAAGTCTAGAAGATCACGTGAAGGTTTTACAACCTTAGACTTATCGAGTTAAAAATAAATAAATAAATACAAGTCGTGCTCCGTGCTCCTTTTTAGTTTTTTCCTACAAATTGGCGGGACGGGATCTTCCTGTTTTACGCCGAACGTTATCGACAAGATTTCCACTGAAAAGCTCACTGAGAAGGCAGAAATTTATTCCGAGTGTTTGTCAAATCACTTCCAAGTGTTCCTAAATTTGTTTGATATTGCTTTGACCTGAGATCGAACACTCCATCTTCCACACGACGGCAAATATTTTCAGTTAGACACGGCATTTTCAAAGTTTCACAGATGATTATAAAAGCATTTTAAAATACAAAGCATTTTCCGTTGAAGTCCTACAATTTCCGACCCACTCTATAACTGAATTTGAAAGCAATTAATTGGTTGATTTTACAAAACTTCCAAGCGATGATTAATCGCTTCAAAGGCCAGAGGTTATTTTGAACAAAATTGGATGTGAAAATGTGGCCCTTGCCTGATGTTTGATATATTTAAATAATGTGCTTATGTATATATGAATGTTTAACAATTTGTTACCTAAAAGTCATCAATAACTTGAGGTAAAATAAGCGCAGGAGATAAAATAAAAATATTTTTAATACACTCAGAAAAAAAAAAAAAACTCCCAAAAGTTCCTGAAAATTGTGTTTTTTATAACTTTCATGAAAACGAAATGGTATACTAAGTTTGTCGCGAATCTCATAAATGTAATTACTTAAAGGAAAGAGATAGACCCACCAATAAATATACCGAAATGATCAGGACGAAGGGCAGAGTTGATTTAGCCATCTCCGTCTGTTTGTTTGTATCCCAACTAATCCCTAAGTTTTTGAGATAACCGGCAAGATCGGACCCCTATAGCATATATCCCCCATACAACCGATTTTTCAGAAAAGAGGATTTTTGTCATACCTTCTCCAATTTATAAGATTGAAGCTTCAAACTTCACCTGTAGTATGTAAGTGTGGTATATATCCCATACAACCGATTGTGCAAATAAGAAACTTTTCGTAATTTCTGCCACACTTTAACAGCTAGAACCTACAATTTTCACCATATGCTTACGTATATAGCAGATACTGTTGTCTGAAAAAATTATGGAGATCGGTCGTATATATGGTTTGTATGCTATACAACCGATTATTCAGATAAGAAATTTAAGTAATTTCTGCCCCACCTTAACAGCTAGAATCTACAAATTTCACCATATGATTTCACATATATAAAATATTGGAGTCTGGATAATTCGAGGAGATTGGTCGTATATATAATATATATCCCCCGCAACCGATTGTTCAGATAAAAATCTTTTCAAAATGTCTGCACCATTTCAACAGTTAGAATCTTCGAATTTTACCATCTACTTTCGTATATAGCAAATATTGTTGTCTGGAAAATTCGAAGAGATCGGTAGTATATATAGCATATGTCCCGTACCCCATATAATCTGTTTTTTCTACCCACTTTTTAACGGCTAGAAGCTTCAAATTTCATCAAATACTTATAATTACGTCATATATTTTTGATATAAGTGATTCATGGTCATAGGTATTTCATGGAGACCCACCCATACATGGTTTTCCTTTTTTAAAGGAATTATTTTCTTAAATATGCAGCAAAATATAAAACAAATATCGCGGCCATGGAGTTCTTGTCGAGGTCCGCATCTGTACAGTCGACTACTCTTATTTACTGGTATAACTCATATATGTAAATGTTGTGAGAAATACTCAATCAATTATTCTTGATTGAAAAAAAATATATATACATTTTTCGTAAATTAATGAAAAGTTTTATGCAAAAATAAGAAACTCTTACTCACTACAGTGAAACTTTCCTCAATTAAAAAAAAAAATTGTTAAGGAATTATTTTGTTCATTTTATGTGTTGGTTTCCGAGTGTAGCTTACCCTTATTTAATTTCAGCTTTTCTTATAAAGCACAAATGCACAAAAGATGAATTCCCTTCAATAATGATTGATTGCTGCTTTGAGCAGATGTGTCATTGAACGACTTATTTTTCTCCTTATATATGTATGTATGTAAGCGTTTTATTAGAGTTATTAAGAGATATGGGGTATTTAATGACGGGCAATAATGAAATAAATTTTCGGAAAATGGACCAAATATGTTTGAATATATTCTTACGGTGAAAAAAGCCTAAGAAAATGTTTCCTTGTTACGGCGTTTCCACAGTCACTACAGCTGCGTAACGAAACTTTTTAGTTATTTTGGTTAACACCTATAACTCCTTAACTTATTATGTGGTATACTAACTCTAGAAATATAACGTTATATAACATACGTCTGAGAGACGTGTTCAAGTTTAAGGACCCTAAAGATATACAAAAAAAAACCTAATTTTTTTTTGTTTTTTTTTTTTTATAATTTTTTTGATATATATTCACTTCTTTTAAATGTTTTTTGGAAGAAAAATATTTTTTTTTTTAATATATTAAAAATTAGGTTTGACTTGTCTTGGACTTGCCCTTACAAAAATCAGTTTTTTGAAGGACCTCTGTTTATAGCAAAAAAATTAAAATAAAACAGATATTTTTGTACTTCAATTGAATGAATTAAATGTGTTAAACCGTACTTAAACAAATGTTAGCTAATATTACCATTTTCGGCAAAAATTACATATAAAATTAGTCATGTCACGTAGTCACGTAAAAGATAACGATACGTCTCTTAGACGTATTTTCAAGAAACAATCGTATATATTTCAGCAAAGAAAAAATTACTACTGAAAAACACACTCCACTGACAAGCTCGTAATGGTAGCTGAGAAAGCTGAGAATGAGAATGTTCTCTCTTTACGCTTATGGGAGACTGAGAGCAAAATTAAAACGACGTACGTCTCACAGACGTACGTTATCTCACTAGGGTTAAAGCGAGAAAGTTAGAAAGTCCCTAACAGTTTTCGTAAAATCAACTATATGTAAAAAAATAATAGTTTTATCCTTGAAGAAAAAACTAACCTAATTGTCTAAAAAGAACAAATCACGGAAAATTTATTGAAGAGGTGACTTTATCCACTCGTTATCGAAGTGGACGACCACGAAATGTACTGAACGTATTAATAGGAATATCATCACGACAGCTCTTCTGAATACACTTAAAACTGTTCGCGAAACTTCCGCGGAATTGAAGGATAGTATAAACATGAAAACTGTAATATTGTTGGTCCGCCGTCACTTGAGGTAAATTAATTAGTTGATCCCTGGCAAGAATAAAACCAGCTTCTTACCACACAAATCCTTCCAATGTTTGAGATGTCTCGATAAAATTCGGTGAGCGGGTATATTTAGGTGTACGATTACATATTTGTTGGAACCGGCCGGATCGCACCACTATAGCATATATCCCCCATACAACCGATTTTTCACAAAAGCGGATTTTTGTCATATCTTCCTCAATTTGTGAGATTGAAGCTTCAAACTTCAGCACATGCTTTCGTATATTGTACATATTGTTGTCTGAAAAAATGATTGAGATCGGTTATGTATATAGCATATATCCCATACAACCGATTGTTCAGATAAGAAACTTTTCGTAATTTCTGCCACATTTCAACAGCTCAAAGCTTCAAATTTCGCCAATTGCTTACATATATAGCATATATTGTTTTCTGAAAAAATTATAGAGATCGGTGGTATATATATTATATACCCCTTATAAACTGTCATTTATGCCGCCTCTTTAGCGGCTAGAAGCTTCAAATTTCATCAAATACTTACGTCATGGTCATAGTTTTTTCATGCAGACCACAAAAAACGTGAAATTTGGCATCCTCACACAATGTGCCTACATCTTTCTTATTTTTTGTTTATCTTACAAATCGCTTAGGTATGTACATCTGTTTACTATATATTACTTATCTTATACAGCCGTTTATTTGGATATTACGAATGGGATAAGATTGTTGTTCAGACCCATTCATGAAAGGTATGAAGTCTGAAAACAGTACCGCCCTTATTCGTTTCTTTACAATTTCTTCATTTTTAGAAAACCTAGGAAAAATACATCTCAGTTTTTGAGAAAATTACTTACATAGATTCAAGCGTATTTTTTCCTCGTTTTCAAAAACTTTTAGGATTTTTTTAATGCATTAATATGTCTGCCGTAGTTAGGTTTTAATTCAATTTAGCTCATAACTGTCTGTTGAAAAATGTACCCCATCAGCCACAATATTTTTATCTAGCTTCCGGAAATACGATTTTTTTTAACAGATTATCTTAGATATATCGTCGTACCGAAAATTAGTGAGAGTTTATGTTGCGAAAAATCATTTCAATCTTTATTTCAGTCAGTTCTTTGGGTGTTTTTTCATACTTTGCACAAAAGTAAAAAAGTATGGGGCATATTCATAGTCCTGAGTTAGAGTACGCTTCACTAGGTGCGGCACTAAAAAGATGGAGTACATTTCATTTCTAAGTATATCATAGTCAGTTTAGTGGCATGCTGTAACGAGAGCCTACTTTAGGCAAAATTCTATTACATAAAAAAAATCTATTATGCAATGTTGTCAAATCACTCGTCTTGACGTTTATTTGTTGTTATTCATTTTTTGCGCCTGATTGCTAAAAATTCAAAAAGTAAGCAATTTGTTAATAAAAAATTTATTTTAACCTCGTTAATTAATTAAAATTTGTATTTATTACTACAGAACAATAAAAGAGAACAAAACTGTCACATAGATGTTATAGAAAATTTACGAAATTTAATAAAAATTGCACTGCTATTTTTCTGTTCGCTGCTTTATATGTATATATACGCATATTTGCTTGGAAGAATGATTCCGTTTAAGTATTTTGAAGTAATTAGTGTTATTATTTATTTTATACACAAATCCAGATACAAATACAATAAGAAGTGGTTAGCACCAAATGATAGAACGGTGTTAACATGTAGTATATTTGAAATATTTAGATAGAATTACGTTTGTTATTCATGTTAGAGAGATGGTTACAAAGACTTGATTCTGACTTTCACTTCGTCATCAGCTGGTTTTTCAAATGCAGGTACTTTATTTCGAAGCTCGCCATCCGATGAAGAAGTGAAATTCAGAAACATGCCCTAGTAATCATCGCCGTGTGCACTTTTTGCTTAATACCAAAAAGAATACGAATTATGTTTTTTTTAGTATCTAAAGAAACCTTGTATCCTAAAACAAATGGATCAAATCGTTCTTTATATATTTTTGGCTTTCTCATTAATCGCGAATCGTCAATAATTTCAAAATCTCTTTCGATTTCCTCAAAGTAAGACATTTTCACTCTTCTTGAATAAAAAATACAGCTTAAATTACCGAATACACACGTAAATTGAAATTTCATTTCATTTGACAGATTTTAGTAATAGCTTTAGTGACAGCTTTTCGCCTCTCTAACTTTAGTGATGGCTCTAACAGATTAATCCGGCTTTTTTGCGACTATGATAAAGATAAAGTATACTTTTTATTGAAATATGCATACTTTAACTTGACTATGAATATGCCCCTATTTTTCTTACACGCAGCGAAGAAAAATCTGTGATAGAGGTACAAAGTCTAAAGTCTTTAGTATCACTTGTGGTCAAGAGTGGGTAGTGCATTATCATTTAAGTACTTCATCGCTGCGTCCATCTAATTGAGACGAGCAGAGATTCTTCCGAAATCAAAGCACTCTCGGAACACATGTTACCCTTTTCGTTCTGACAGGAATATGATCCCTGCTTGAAACCTTTCGTCCTTCGGTGAGGTTTTGGTTGCAATCTTTTTTCAAAATGGTAATGGTAGAATCTCTTTATTAAGCTCCTACAAAAATAAGCCCTAGATAGGTAGCCAACAATAAAAAATGAAGCATCTTTGACGTATAATCTACAGCCAAATCTATAAACTCAATCCATAATTCAACTGTCTTTTCTTTGATAAACATTAACACATTTTTATGCAAAAAATTTTTCCACATCAAAAAAGCGCAAAATTATTTTGAACAGATACATTTTGTCGTCATTTATATTTACATTAACATTAAGTACAACATTATCGTTATTTCCATCATCTGTTAGGTTGTGATAAAGGAAAAAAATTAAGATAAGTAAAATGTGGGCGAGAATACGCAAACACGACAAAACAACTATAAATGTGTATTTGTGTGTATATAGGTATATAATAGGGATGGACATTATTAGAAATATATCCGTGTTTTTTTTTCATCATAGTGGTTAAAGCTTGGAGCATAGCCAATGAGTAGAATGGGGGGATTTACAGGCTAAGTTCTTCTCAAAGTATGATCTCACGCCCTTCGTAGCTACAACTTTTGAAAGTTTTTTTTATAACTGTCTTTGTGATTCAGTCAGAACCATTGTCCTGCAGGAATTTTGTGAAATTTGACATTCAGTTTGACATGATCAACTGATTATTCGTTTTTGATTGCTTTAATCGTTATAACTCTGAGTTTAGAACTATGAAGTCATTTAGCATATGTGAGGTGACTTATCTTTTTTGGTTGATTTTCCGACAGGGTGAATAAATGATGTATATTGGAACGATTTTCCGTCATCCCTTGTCAAATCTGGTTTTGAGACAAACCGGTTTCGGCGTTGTGCCATCATCAGTGTCGATTTTCGTTCTAATCTGTTGTTGTCGTTTGTCCTGTATTTATAGTTCGTAGGTATATGAGCAGGTATTGTCAAATTGATGCTTGTGTATATTTAATTATGTGTATGTGCTGTGTGTTTATTCAGAACCGAGGGTGCTTTACTAATTGATTTGTGTGGCTGACTGGGGTAGGTAAAAATCTGTGATTTTGGTAGTTTGACCTCTATTAAAAATATTATTTTCTCCGTAGCGTTTCGTTCTGTTTTTTTGAATTGCGCTGGAATCAGTTACCAAAAAGGGAACTGGTATCAAAAAGTAACGGGTTCCGAAAATTTAATTGGTACCTAAGAAGTTTGTGATACAGAAAAGGTATTTAGTACTGAAAAGCTAAACATAAAAGTCAGACACCAGTACCTAATATGCTATCGGTAACAAACACTTTAGTTCCACAATAAGAACTAGAAACAATTTACTAGTGACTCTTTCGAAATCGGCTGTGCTAACAGAACCAGGTAGTCTGTATATGTGAGGAGACCCAATACCAATATATTTAACTGAATTTAAATTGGTGACCTTTATAAATCGCACAAAGTTGATGGATGTTACATCTTTTTACGCCGACTACGAACGGCATCTGCAAATCAGAAGAGTTTTCACTGAGAAACTTCTCCTGGCACAAATACACTCGGAGTGATTGCCAAACACTTTCCGATTAGAAACACTTATTTCAATTGAACAAATTTGCTTCTAACTTTTTTATCTTATTTTAACCGGGAGTATCTAAAAGTGTGTTACAGGGTAAACAGGATCTGGAAAGAATCGGGACAGAGAAAAACATACATCTGTATTTGGTTCCAGGGCGTATGGGAATAGATGGGAATTAAAAAGCATATGAACTAGCTAAAAAGTGCGCAAACCTTGAATCCAGCTCCGTAGACTTTCCTATTTGATTGGGTGAGATTAAAAGAAGGAGAGAAGTGCACATGATCGACCAAGCGGGAAAGGGGTGAGTTCAAGCGCGGGGCTGTAAAGTGTCGAAGATTATTTACAACCTAAGACTAACAAAGTTGCTTTTATCATTAAAAAGAGAGGACTGTAGACTTATGACGGGTATTCTGACTGGACACTGCCTTCTGGCGTCACGTGCCTTCAAACTAGGCTTGGTCAGTGATAGCAGATGTAGGAAGTGCGGGTTGGAGGAGGAAATGATCATGCATGGTTTGTGCTCATGTGCTTCGGTGCCAGGCTAAGACAGGAGCTATTAGGAGTGATAGAGCTGTCAGATCTAGAAGTAGCTAGTGGCTTAAGTCCTACAAAGCTTCTAGTATTTGCCAAGGTCCTGGTTTTTGATAGGGTTTTTCAGTGTGGTCCGTAAAATAAACTTCTTGTAATACTATGGACTCATTCAGTCTATGTAAGGTCCTCATGCATCGGCCAGTTCAACTAACCCAACATTGAATGATAGTTGAGCCCACCACCCTCGGTTTACTTGGAGCACGATACCACCATACCACAGTGGCCACTTCGAAAAAGGTATCAGTTACATAGCCAAACGTAGAAAGAGTATTTCAAATTTATCGATTTATATCGCACATCCCTAATAAATACCTATAAAGTAGTCTTTAATAGAAAACACTTAAAATTCTTCACTTTTTAAACTTCAAATTTATTTGCATTTTAGCACAAGCTATGCAGAATGACAACATAAAAGAAATAAAATGCAGCAATAACAATTTAATGAGATACCACATCAACCTTTGCTAGTATGCTTGAAGGTCGCTATCTTCGTCGTCGTTATTACTTAGAACTAAATAAATGGACCTAACG
Organism: Eurosta solidaginis; assembly: GCF_040869045.1. Taxonomy (NCBI): domain Eukaryota; kingdom Metazoa; phylum Arthropoda; class Insecta; order Diptera; family Tephritidae; genus Eurosta; species Eurosta solidaginis. Next base: position 214,595,134 of record NC_090322.1, on the reverse strand, counting down.
AAACCACAATGCCGCAAATGTAAAACTACAGCGTAAAAGCTTTAAAATGTCGGTTTGGTAAAAATCACAAACAAAATGTTTACTTAAAAATTTTATTCGCATATTTTAGCATATGCATGAACTGGCATAAAGGACGAGCCCACATACACAAATCCACGCACATATGCAAATAAGCACATCGAAGCATACCATCGTGTGCATTCTGCTACTCTATCTTTATGATTTTAAAATTTTGTATTTACAAAGAATGTGAGTTGGATAAGCTCACTTTGGTTTTTCTCTAGAATTTACATTGTTTATGCAAATATGTAAATATTTTCATGTACACATGACACTAAAATGATACTATCATTTATGGTTGGTTGGTACCTTACATCATTAATGTGTCCTGTAGGAAAAGCTTTCGTTAGCGAAATTTTAGTATTTGGTTTAAAACTTCAATTACGGATCAACTTTTATTAACCCATATACACCTGGTACTTCCAAATTTGCACATTAAAGCATTAGTTTGATTAGGCATATTCCGTTCTCAATATTAATCACAATTTTTCTTCGCCGTAAATTTCTCTGTAAACTTCAGACATAGGACACTAGTGACATGGAACGGTGTCTACTAAGCAGCAGAATTCTAGCAGAAAAGCTTTTTATATACTTTAATAGTTCCGAAGTGTGTTCCAAAACACTGCCGACGAACTATCCCAAATGGAAAAGTTTTTTACTTCGAGTCTCGGATATACAAACCTTTATTTTCTGGTCTTCCAGGAGGTCTTTGAAGTGAATGGAAGGTAGTTGTGATAGGGGGTTCGAATCGAGCTCAAGGTCTAACAATAATTATTTTATCATTACTATTATTATGATAAATTTTTTCAACGCTCAGCTCCCGAAAAGCTAGCTGATGAAGAATTGAAATTCAGAAACATGTCCTAGTAACCATCGCCGTTTGTAAACTTACAATATTTCTCTAATATCAATTACAAAAACCATTGTATAAAGCAATATGAGCAAAGCTCGCTAATTAAATACATATGATACATTTTTTCTTTAATGATAACATTTTTTAATTAGAATACAAGAAAGAAAAAATTTAGACAACTGCCAAAGCTCGTTGTATAGATCCATTTCGGGAACTGCTAAATTCCTTCATCGGCATCGTTTAGGCGCCGTTGCTATAACCATTCAGCCATCACAGCGGTTTTTTGTTTGTCGTCATTACTTCTACTTCTATCCTGTTTCTTGCCAATTGATTTTCACAGCGCGGCGACATCTGCTGCAGAAACGATGTGAAAATTTGACTTGTTTCATGGCAATGACGCGATAGTGTCAGACTTGTTGACACTTTTGCCCCTGCTCTGGTATATATTAACAATTTTTGTTGTTATATCAGCCTACTGATTTATAAGATCGCGGGTTTGAATCGAGCTCAAGGCTTAACAATGTCAACATTTTTTCTTTCTTCTTTTCTAATTTAAAAATTTTTTCATTTAAGAAAAAATTTGTCATAATAATAATAATGATAAAATAATTAGTGTTAGGCCTTGAGCTCAATTCGAATCCGCGATCTTATAAATCAGTGGACCGACATAACAAGAAAAATTGCGAATTATGATCTTCAAGGGAATGATGATCTTCATATAGATTAGAGACAGGCGTCATTTGATATGTAGGCGATCAAGTTGCAAAAGGTATCACATTTCTGGCTGCACTGAAAGGTATCAACGGCGAAACCGCGTTTCTATGGTTCTAATTTCTTTTTTCAATTACGTACCCCTTTTCATCACGTCTGCCTTTAATATACCTGCTTGCGGTGCTTGGGATGTTGTATTCCATAGACAGGCACACGTATATTGATGCTACCAGCATTTCTGGCAAAGGTAACGAAATGTGAAAGTTTGAAAAAAGCCTGAAAGATATTTTCTTTTCCATATCAAAATTGGCATCTGCTCAAAACGTCAACACGAAAATTTCAATCATATTTGAGAATCTTGCTAAACTAGATGCACAGTTGAATACAAGTTCAAATTTCGCGTGGTTTGCATATATAATATATTAACTTTGGCAACATAACGGTTTGTTGTGCAGTTATAAAGGAATCGAGATAAATCTGACTTGAGCAAATATTGAGATACCTTCACCACATTCGGTATACGGGCTTATCTAGACCCAAAATAGATTCGTATTAAAAATTTGTGGAATCGGATGATAACCACGTCCACTTTATATATATAAAAAACTTTGGAAAACACAAAAAACTAATAACTTAGTAAATAAAACACCCAGAATGTGGAAATGTTAAAACAATTTTTTAAAATGGACGTGGCACCGCCAACTTTAATACAAAAGATTTTTAAAAGGCTCGCGGACGAATAAAATAAGCTATATCTTTGCAAACAACAGCTTTATATCAATTATGTTTCTTTTCCCCGAAATTAACTGTACAATTGAAGCTTACGCTGAGTGTAAAATGTTCGGTTATACCCGAACTTAGACAACTTAACTTTGCAACTAGTGGCAGTAGGCGTGGCACACCCTTTTTAAATTAAATTTATTCTAAAATGCTACTAGTTCCATAAATGGGTGAAAAATCGACCACCCTTAACGAAGTTTGGTACGAGTATAATTTTTTTAACAATAACTGCTTCGCAACTGAAAACCACTCCCACTTTTTATACCTATCCCTCCGTTCGTTCGTTTATGTTTGTATTAAAAATGATCGAAATCAGATCACTCCCACTTTTTCCCATAAACCAGTATTATTGGCTTTTTTGGCCAAATATATAGATATGGTAGATTAAATGTAGATCAAACATAAGCCATTCTCGTTGGGTATGATTTCTAGGTGTATGCAAGCGTACAAGTTAGAATTTGCAAACCAGAATTTCTAAATAATTTACAATATAGAATGTCGATACCTTTTATGAGATAGGAAAAATGAAATATCTGTGGCTATGCTATGCATAAGAGTGAATACAGAGGGCAAAGTTTTTTTTTCGTTTTTTTGGTTCAAGGATTGTTCAGAAAGTGCTCTTGGAATAGTGGGCAGTGCCATGCCCCCTCTTAAGAAAAATTTAAATTCGCTTCATCTATGCAGTTATTTGAAGAAGGTATCCTAAATTTATTGTAGATATTCCTAATATGAGTGTGGGTGCAGTGGGAGTGAGAATGGGAACGGGAGTGGAAGTGAGAGTTGAAGTGCCAGTGGGAGTGGGAGTTTGAGTGGAGAAGAAGAAAATTAGCGGATATAAAACACCAGAATGGTATAGAAAGAGAAGAAGAAAAGCGGTGCTTATTTTTAAATCCTTATCGCTACAGCAACAACAACAACTAATTTTCCTCATTACGGAACCGACTACAGAAAACAATATGCAAAGTAGAAGAAATTTTTTATAACCATATATACAATAAAGCTAAGGTTTGGTTTTTTATTATTGATTGGTGCAACCGGGAGACTTTGGCGTTCCCGAAAATTGTTTGCCTGCATTTAAAAAGAGAGTCTTTTCTCTCTATAGCATTCTAGTCTACTTTATCTGCTTTTTTATACCCGGCTGTACTTAAACACAGTACAACACAGTGAACTTACACAGTATTATAACTTTGATTGGATAACGGTTGGTTGTACAGGTACAAGGGAATCGAAACAGATATAGACTTCCACATATCAAAATCATCAGTATCGAAAAAAAAAATTTGATTGAGCCATGTCCGTCGGTCCGTCTAACCTTTAATACGATAACTTGAGTAAATATTGAGATATCTTCACCAAATGTGGTACACGAGCTTATCTGTACACGGAATAGATTGGTATTGAAAATAAGCGAAGTCAGATGATAACCACGCCCACTTTTTATATATATAACATTTTGGAAAACACAAAAAACCTGATTATTTAGTAAATAATGCACCTAGAATGTGTGAACTGATATTGAGACTCTTGATAAAAATTTGAAAAACTTTTTAAAATGGGTGTAGGACCGCCCACTTGTGATAAAATCAATTTTAAAAATATTATTAATCATAAATCAAAAATCGTTAAACCTATCGTAACAAAATTCGGCAGGGAAGCTGCCTTTACTATAAGGAATGCGTTGCAGAAAAATTTAAGAAATCGGTTAAGGACCACGCCCACTTTTATATAAAAGTGGACGAATAAAATAAGCTATATCTTTGCAAAAAAGTGATTTATATCCAATAAATAGGAAAAACTTCAAATTTAAAAAATGGGCGTGACACCGCCCCTTTTATGACTAAGCAATTTTCTGTGTTTCGGGAGCAAAACTCGAAGAAAAATTTGTTCAGAATTGAACATATGTATATGTATTATTGCGCAGTCTTGTAACACTATTTGTTGAAGACATGATCGAGTTTTCGGACTAAGTCCGCCCCCTCCGTCTGGCAACACCCGGCCAGTGCGGCCAAGCACAAGCAGTGCAGCTCAGCTGTGGCTTGCCAACCACCACCGCGCTCACTCTCAATTTTTTTTAGTTTATCATTAACTACTAGGCCGTTCGCTACGCATCGATCTTAATCGTTCGCCCTGTATTAACGCCCGCCCGCCGTCGCGCATCTATTGCATTTTTTTGACTTTGATTTTATAATTTAAATAAATGAAATTAATCATTAATTTGTAATTACATTTTTAAACAAGTGAATTAAAGGAATAATATACCTATTCATTTCAAATTTTAATCCGTGCTCTTTTTATACTCAGTTGAGCAGAGCTCACAGAGTATATTAAGTTTGATTGGATAACGGTTGGTTGTACATATATAAAGGAATCGAGATAGATATAGACTTCCATATATCAAAATAATCAGGATCGAAAAAAAATTTGATTGAGCCATGTCCGTCCGTCCGTCCGTCCGTCCGTCCGTCCGTTAACACGATAACTTGAGTAAATTTTGAGGTATCTTGATGAAATTTGGTATGTAGGTTCCTGAGCACTCATCTCAGATCGCTGTTTAAAATGAACGATATCGGACTATAACCACGCCCACTTTTTCGATATCGAAAATTTCGAAAAACCGAAAAAGTGCGATAATTCATTACAAAAGACCGATAAAGCGACGAAACTTGGTAGATGAGTTGAACTTATGACGCAAAATATAAAATTAGTAAAACTTTGGACAATGGGCGTGGCACCGCCCACTTTTTAAAGAAGGTAATTTAAAACTTTTCCAAGCTGTAATTTGGCAGTCGTTGAAGATATCATGTTGAAATTTGGCAGGAACGTTACTCTTATTACTGCATGTACGCTTAATAAAAATTAGCAAAATCGGAGAAGGACCACGCCCACTTTTAAAAAAAAAAATTTTTAAAGTAAAATTTTAACAAAAAATTTAATATCTTTACAGTATATAAGTAAATTATGTCAAGATTCAACTCCAGTAATGATATGGTGCAACAAAATACAAAAATAAAAGGAAATTTAAAAATGGGCGTGGCTCCGCCCTTTTTCATTTAATTTGTCTAGGATACTTTTAATGCCATAAATCGAACAAAAATTAACCAATCCTTTTGAAATTTGGTAGGGGCATAGATTTTATGGCGCTAACTGTTTTCTGTGAAAATGGGCGAAATCGTTTGATGCCACGCCCAGTTTTTATACACAGTCGTCCGTCTGTCCTTCCGCATGGCCGTTAACACGATAACTTGAGCAAAAATCGATATATCTTTACTAAACTCAGTTCACGCACTTATCTGAACCCACTTTACCTTGGTATGAAAAATGAACGAAATCCGACTATGACCACGCCCACTTTTTCGATATCGAAAATTGCAAAAAATGAAAAAAATGCCATAATTCTATACCAAATACGAAAAAAGGGATGAAACATGGTAAGGTAATTGGATTGTTTTATTGACGCGAAATATAACTTTAGAAAAAACTTTATAAAATGGTTGTGACACCTACCATATTAAGTAGAAGAAAATGAAAAAGTTCTGCAGGGCGAAATAAAACACCCTTAAAATCTTGCCAGGTATTACATATATAAATAAATTAGCGGTATCCAACCGATAATGTTCTGGGTCACCCTAGTCCACATTTTGGTCGATATCTGGAAAACGCCTTCACATATACAACTACCACCACTCCCTTTTAAAACTCTCATTAATACCTTTAATTTGATACCCAAATCGTACAAACTCATTCTAGAGTCACCCCTGGTCCACCTTTATGGCGATATCTCGAAAAGGCGTCCACCTATAGAACTAAGCCCCACACCCTTTTAAAATACTCATTAACACCTTTCTTTTGATACCCATATTGTACAAACAAATTCTAGGGTCACCCCTGCTCCACCTTTATGGCGATATCTCGAAACGGCGTCCACCTATGGAACTAAGGAATACTCCCTTTTAAAATACTCATTATCACCTTTCTTTTGATGCCCATATTGTACAAACAAATTCTAGGGTCACCCCTGGTCCACCTTTATGGCGATATCTCGAAAATGCGACCACCTATACAACAACCACCACTCCCTTTTAAAACCCTCATTAATACCTTTAATTTGATACCCATATCGCACAAACACATTCTAGAGTCACCCCTGGTCCACCTTTGTGGCGATATTCCGAAAAGGTGTCCATCTATAGAACTAAGCCCCACACCCTTTTAAAATACTCATTAACACCTTTCTTTTGATACCCATATTGTACAAACAAATTCTAGGGTCACCCCTGGTCCACCTTTATGGCGATATCTCGAAACGGCGTCCACCTATGGAACTAAGGATTACTCCATTTTAAAATACTCATTAACACCTTTCTTTTGATACCCATATCGTACAAACAAATTCTAGGGTCACCCCTGGTCCACCTTTATGGCGATATCTCGAAACGGCGTCCACATATGGAACTAAGGATTACTCCCTTTTAAAATACTCATTAATACCTTTAATTTGATATCCATATCGTACAAACGCATTCTAGAGTCACCCCTGGTCCACATTTATGGCGATATTTCGAAAAGGCGACCACCTATAGAACTAAGACCCACTCCCTTTTAAAATACTCATTAACACCATTCGTTTGATGCCCATATTGTACAAACAAATTCTAGGGTCACCCCTGGTCCACCTTTATGGCGATATCTCGAAACGGCGTTCACCTATGGAACTAAGGATTACTCCCTTTTAAAATACTCATTAACACCTTTCATTTGATACCCATATCGTACAAACGCATTCTAGAGTCACCCCTGGTCCACCTTTATGACGATATCTCGAAACGGCGTCCACCTATAGAACTAAGGCCCACTCCCTTTTAAAATACTCATTAACACCTTTCGTTTGATGCCCATATTGTGCAAACGCATTCTAGAGTCACCCCTGGTCCATCTTTATAGCGATATCTCGAAAAGGCGTCCATCTATAGAACTTAGGTCCACGCCCTTTTAAAATACTCATTAATACCTTTCATTTGATACCCATAACGTACAAACGCATTCTAGAGTCAAACCTGATCCACCTTTATGGCTATATCTCTAAATGGCGTCCACCTATAGAACTATGGTGCACTCCCTCATAAAATACTCTTTAATGCCTTTCATTTGATACACATGTCATACAAACACATTCCAGGGTTTCCCTCGGTTCATTTTCCTACATGGTTATTTTCCCTTATGTTGTCACCATAGCTCTCAACTGAGTATGTAATGTTCGGTTACACCCGAACTTAACCTTCCTTACTTGTTTTATATGAATACAGTGCAGTGATAGTGCGAAAAATTTATACATGGTCCTTTTGTGTTGAAAAGGCCAGCGATCAAAAACAAACACGAAAAAAAAGCAAAAGTAATTAAAAAACACAAATTTTTTATACAAAAATTAAAAACTATTTTATATAAATAACATACAAAAAGTAATACGTGCTCGGTACGGCAAATAAACAAAATTTATAGAATTTAACAAAACAATAGTGCACATACATGAATACATAAAGAACTAAAACATTAAGGTGTGACAAAAAATTTTAAAACAATTTAGTTGGGAGTCTGTGAAATTAAACGCAGTGCAAAAAAGTTTAATAAAAAACAAAAAACTTTACAAACACAAAAAAAAAAAACAAAAAACTATTTATTGGAAATGATTTAAACAAAAAAAAAAACAAATTATTGAAAAATTTACACAGAGCTAAAAGCGAAAAAAAGTGTAAGGTAGAAAATAATTGTTTGCTAATAAAAAGATAAATAGTGGAAATTTTTGGAAAAAAACAAAAGATAAAAAGCGGAAAAAAGATTGTTATTAAATTTTGAAACAAAAACAACAATTTAAGAAAAAAATTTGAAATATTTGAAATTTGTAAAACAAAAAATATACATATAGATATATAGAAATTTGGAGGAAAAAATAAAAGTGGAAAAACATTACAACAAAGACACAAACTCAAAGAATATACAACAACAACATTAACTACACAACATAAAGGAGCTACAACATTACAACACAACACATCAACCACGAGGAGCACATTACAACATTAAAACAACATCAGCATTACAACAAAGGCTAAAGGACAACACAGCATATCACAAGTCACACATAAAACCAACAAAAAATGTCAGAGTGAGTACACCGTTTACCCAATATATTCCCATATATATTCCCTCCGTCTAAAGTACGGACCCAAATTCTGTAAATCCCCAAATTTATATACCCCTCCGATCTAAAGATCCTGACCCTGGGTATATAACCCACATCAAAAAGCCTAAACGGTAAAATATTTCATTGGCTTACTCACTGTTACCAACAGGTACAGTCCCATCAAAAAACCCATATCAATTTTTCAACAAATAAATTTACATTTCCGTACCAACGGAAAATCCATTGCCCGGTTCTATATACCCGAAAAGTTCGTTGCGCTAAATATCGAGTTGATTATAAAAATATATACGTATATATGTAATATATGTATATACCCACTTAGTTCGGTAATATCATCCGAGCTACATATTTTTCCAGCGTGAAATTCACCGCTGCCCAATTTACCCTTATATACATATTTTGCATAAAACATATTTTGCAAAAAACCCATAGCAACAAACTTTGCCAAATTTTTGTCACTTTTCCTAAAGTTTATTTTACCGGTGCACCCCAGATTAATTTTGCATACAAACCTACAAGTATATGCACCCATAATACCCACACGCACTTGTATATCTTTTTGCATAAGCCAAAAACCCACCCTCAACAAAGTAATTGCATGACCATATGTAACTACATAATAGAAGGAAGCAACAAAAGATCATCGATCACATATTGCATACATTTACTTTGTCAATACAGATCAAGTGCATTGGCACGGCAAACAAAAGGTTGTTGGTACACCACAGTTTGTCGGCAAATATATTTCACCCATATATATAAATACATACATACGTACTATATACCCATATTACTTGTGCTCAGACGCGCTGAGACAAGTACATATAACAAAGCAAAAAGCCGGTACACATTAGGCCGGTCTCAAAAAATAAAAAATAAAATCCCAGTGAACACAAATATTATAATATTTATATTATTATATACCCACATTACTTGTACTCAGAAGCGCTGAGACAAGCCCGTATAAAGAACCAAGCGTACATTAGGCTGGTTTCAAAAAAAAAAATTTTTTTTTTTGCACTTTTGACAAAAATTTTTTTCGATTTTCACAGCTTAATAAAAGCTCCCATTTCTATTAAGAAACCAAACTAATTATAATGCCGAAATCGTCGGACGAAACCCAAAAATTAACCCCTGCAGATAAATGCCTGCAGAAATTCATATATGACGGTAACCAAGTAGAGGTTTACTGCTCAAGATGGTCACCCTCCCAAGCTACCGATTTATCAGAGTGTATGCCTAAGGTCAAATTAGAAGACCTTGATAAAATATGGGCAAAGGTGTTAGAGTCCCATCGAGAAGTAAGTTTCTCAGATAATTACACAGATGTTAGCGGCTCGGTTGAGCAAAAATTCGCTAAATGCTTGGAAACTTACCAAACATGCAAATCAGGAACTTTAGAAGCCTTACAGCTGTTTAATACTGCTAGCACCAACCAACAACAAATACCCGCCCACCCAACAAACAATTCAGACGCAAACGGTTTTTATTTAAAAGTACCACCATGCGACACCGAAGTATTTCATGGTGGATACGAAGACTGGCCATCCTTTAGAGATATGTTCACGGCAGTCTATAAAAACCACCCTAAATTATCACCCGCTCAAAAATTATACCATCTACGCCTGAAAACAAAAGGACAAGCTGGGCTTATTGTAAAACAATACCCACTGAGCGATAATAATTTCGAGCTTGCTTGGGAAGCGCTCAGATCTAGGTACGAGAACAAAAGGATACTCGTCGACAACCAACTGAAGACGCTGTTCAACCTACCCACAATATTCGCAGAAAGCGGAGAACAAATACAGAAGATGCAGACAACAATCAACAACTGCATGTCAACCCTTAACACCCAAGGAATCCCGACAACGGACTGGGACCCAATCCTCGTTTACCTCTGCTCATCCAAGCTGCCAAGTGAAAGCCTTTCACTATGGGAACAATCCCTCAGCTCCCGAAAAGAACTCCCACTTTGGGAGGATATGAATAAATTTTTTACCAGCAGATACGAGGTAGTAGAGAGAATAAGTACCTATCGACCAGGCAAGGCGAAACCCCAATTTTCGAGTTTTACGCCACGAACGGTGAATCAAAACTCGACCCAATCTAACAATAATAGAACCCATGCATATCACACGGAGTTCAATAAAACGGCTTCGTGTAGATTATGCAATCAATACCACGCAGTCAAATCTTGCGTTAGGTTTAGAAATTTATCGGTATCAGACCGAATCAAATTTGTGAGAGAAAATAGTTATTGCGAAAACTGTTTGTCTACGTCACACCCCAAGAACGAATGTAAAAGTAGTTTCACGTGCGTTTATTGCCAAAAGCGTCATCATTCGCTACTGCATTTGCAGCCCAAACCCCAACAATCACAACCAAACCCCAGAGCTCAAAATGCCCAAGCCGGCACCCCTAGGAGAACGGACGACGAGCGAGCCTCAACATCGAAAGCCGCCGCAAGAGCCACCTCCTCCCTACAGTCTCAAGACAAAAACCCGGTTTCTTCACTCTTCTCGAGTAATCATGGAACCACCCTACTACCCACAGCAATAGTATCAGTATACTTTGCTGGCGAATTTCATAAAATTCGTGCCCTAATAGACCAAGGTTCACAAAAAACCTTTGTATCATCCCGTATACAAAAGGTTCTTGGTCTACCCACAAAAGAGTCGCTCCACCAGATATCTGGAATGGGTGAAACGGTTGTGAAAAATGCCAATAAAGTCTGCCAGATAACATTCTGTTCAGCAGACTTAACCCAAATGATAGACGCACAAGCAATAATTTTGCCAAAACTAACGAAGTTCTTGCCCACAGTCAGAGTTTCAAGCATCGATCTCGAAGAACTGTCCCATTTACCGTTAGCCGATCCGCAGTATTCGATACCATCAAAAATCGATGTGGTAATCGGCAGCGATATCACCCCGCAAATCCTCACCGAAGGGCTCCTACGAAATGTGAGTGGAACATTACTTGCCCAAAACACAATATTCGGATGGATATTAAGCGGCCCTGTAGCTGAAAAGGTATCAACCTTCAGCACTCATGTCACGGAATGCACCGATGACCCCATCAATCAACTTTTGAGACAATTTTGGAACAGGAAGAAGTTCACCAAACCCAACAACGATCAGCAGATGATGAATACTGCGAAGCGGTCTACCGGACAACCACAATTCGTGAGGAAGATGGACGCTACAGAGTCAAACTACCCTTCAAATCGGAATTTCCAGCCAATCTGGCACTCGGTCATTCACGACCCGCGGCACAACAGCAGTATATCAGCATCGAATGAACCCTCGAAAGAAAACCCGAATTAAGAGACAAATATTTTGAAGTCCTTAATGAATATTTAACCATGGATCACATGGAACCCGCCTCCCAACAAGAGATGATTAGAGATGGTAAATATCTATCGTTGTATCTACCCCATCATGCTGTCATAAAACCCGACAGCAAAACCACAAAAGTGCGAGTCGTCTTCAACGCATCAAAAATGTCGCATTCTGGCAACTCGTTGAACTACGTGCTTCATACAGGCCCCATTCTACAAAATGACTTAATGCTCGTCATAGTCAAATGGCGACTTTATAAGTTTGTTTTCAACGGCGATATTGAGAAAATGTATCGCCAAATACTCATCCACGAAGAAGATAAAGATTTTCACCGAATCGTTTTTCGAAAACACCCAACTCTGCCGATAGAAGATTTTCGACTAAAAACAGTTACCTTTGGTGTAAATTGCGCGCCGTATTTGGCGATTCGAACCCTATACCAACTCGCCCACGATTGTCAAGACGAATATCCGCTCGCTAAAAACATTTTATTAAACGAAACATATGTTGACGATATTTTGTCAGGCGGTCATAATATACAGTCCACTTTGAACTCTATGACTCAAGTTATCGAAGCCTTAAAATCGGCAGGGTTCCCTTTGAGGAAGATGTCTGCAAATCACCCTGAAATTTTAAAACCCGTTCCCGACCATGATTTGCTAGACGTCGACTTCCTTAAATTCCATGATTCGAGTTCCACAAAAACCCTTGGAATTCAGTGGAATACGCTAACCGACACCTTCACCTACACGTATGATCCACCATCAGCAGAAAACACGACTACAAAAAGGCAGGTTCTATCAGCAGTCGCAAAACTGTTTGACCCCGCAGGATGGCTTTCACCAATAATGATTCTTGCCAAAATGTTGCTGCAACAACTCTGGATGGAAGGAACGGATCAATTTATGAAAATTTACCTCATATCAGAGACATTAAAATCCCTAGGTGGGTACAGTATTCCCCCGATAAACTAATCCAGCTGCATGGATTCTCAGATGCTTCAGAAAAAGCATTTTGTGCCTGTATATATTTACGAGTACAAACCCATGAAAATAGTTTTTCATCCCATTTGCTGGCTGCTAAAAGCAAAGTAGCACCCCTCCAAACCGTGAGTGTTCCACGGTTGGAACTCTGTGGAGAAGTTTTACTCTCCAAGTTAGTGAAACAGCTGCGAAGTGAGCTGAATCTACCCCAACACGAACCCAACGCGATTCTGCCATCGTACTGGCCTGGTTAGAAAAACCACCCCATACCTGGAAAACGTATGTCGCCAACAGAACCTATGAAATTCTTAAGAACGTTGACAACGCCACTTGGATGCACGTTTCCAGTAAGGATAACCCAGCGGATTTGGGCACTCGAGGCTGCAAGCCTCAGGATTTAGTCCAATGTCCATTATGGTGGGAAGGACCTAATTGGCTTATAAAACCATCAACTTCGTGGTCAAAGGATATTTCTCACCACCCTGCAGGAAGAAAATATAGATATAATCGACCGTTTTTCGTAATTTTCTCGAGCTATTAGAGTCGTGGCCTATATGTTGCGGTTTATCAAGAAAGCAAGGAAACTGAAAGTTCCAGCCACGCTTAACCTCACCCACGCCGAAGTGAATGATGCCAAAATCAAAATCATCATTCAAACTCAACGGAATCATTACGGAGACACGATAGAGCTGCTTCAAACGTCAGGACCCTTACCCAAAAAGAACACCCTTCTGGCATTAAACCCCATGCTAGATGACTCAGGAATCATGCGAGTTTCTGGAAAGCATATGCCACCTATAGCTTTAATGAGCGGCACCCAATTATCATACCCGAAGACTCTCGATTTTGTTCTCTTCTGTTGGACTTCCTCCATGCGAACCTGCTTCATGCCGACAAACAGCTGATGATCCGAATGGTACAGCAACAGTACTACATTCCACGTTTGAAGCAAAAGGTCAAAAAGCTCGTCTTCCACTGCAAAACCTGCACCATCTATAAACAGCAGATGACAACGCAGATAATGGCAGCCTTGCCACCCGAGAGGTCAACGTATTCCCTACCCTTTCATACAACAGGAGTCGACTTTGCTGGACCATTTATGGTAAAAACTTCTCCCCTTCGCCGAGCTTCGTATGTCAAAGCTTACGTTTGTGTGTTCGTCTGTTTTTCCACAAAGGCTGTTCATTTAGAAGTGTGCTCTGATCTCACCACGAATGCCTTCAACGCAGCCTTTGCCCGATTTACTGGCTGCCGTGGCCTACCCCACCAGATATATTCTGACAACGGAAAGACGTTCGTCGGCGCACAACGCGGATTACAAAGAGAATTCACCACATTCCTCAAGGAAGTCGCTACAGACGTCGTCGAAAAGTATGCAACTCACGGATTCTCGTGGAAATTCATCCCACCATACGCTCCCCACATGGGTGGTCTATGGGAAGCGGCCGTGAAAAGTTTCAAGATACACTTAACGAAGGTAGCAGGAAACCAGAAGTTTTCCTTCGAAGAGCTCACCACCCTCTTAGTACGCATAGAGGCGGTCCTCAACTCCCGACCGCTCTCTCCTATGTCCGAAGATCCAATGGATCCCCTAGTCCTAACCCCAGGGCATTTTCTACGAGGCGCGCCACTCTTATCACTGCCGGAGCCAACTGCAGAGCATCTCACCCTGGTCAACAAATGGCAGAAACTAAAAACGCTTCACCACCAGTTCAGCACACGATGGAAGAACGAGTACCTCAAGGAATTGCACAAGCGGTACAAATGGAAATGCCCTCAACGCAATATTCAAGTTGGAGATTTAGTCGTGGTAAAGGATGATTTACTACCCCCGAACGAATGGCGTTTGGGACGGGCAACCACTTTACACCCTGGATCGGATAGCCATGTTCGAGTTGTGGAACTCAAAACCCAAAACGGAATAATAACCCGAAATATTGCCAAACTGTGCGTGCTACCAACTGCCTAGTAGTGCCAACCCTACCTTTGGTACCCTCGGCTTCATGCCCCTAGCAATCTGGAAATATATCTAAGCTACCCTCACCAACATTTTCCTAACCCATTTTTTTTGAAAAATACGTATTTTTCTTCTCTTGTCTTTACAGGACCCGCAGACATACGGATATACCAAAATGTCGGCTGTGTCGCCAGCGACACGCGCTAAGGCAGTGCCGGGCGTTCCTCGCGATGAAGCCGGAGGAGCGCTACGAGTGCGCGAGGAACCACCGGTACTGCATCAACTGTCTGGCAGTGTCGCACAGCACCGGGGCATGTGACTCAAAATCAAGCTGCCGCAAATGCTCCCTCGGCCATCACACGCTCCTACACCGAGCTCGACGCACACCCACCAACCCGCGTCGCACCGATAGAGGACCACAGCGCGCAACAGCTCAACATCGCCAACGGGCAATTCGAAGCCGGTCGGCTAGACAGCGCGACGACCGAATACGACAATTAGTAGCCGAGGCACGGGCGGCCCTGGACAGGGTTGATGCCGTCCTTAACCCATCAACGCGTCGGGCGGGGGGGGGGGGGGGCATGTTGAAGACATGATCGAGTTTTCGGACTAAGTCCGCCCCCTCCGTCTGGCAACACCCGGCCAGTGCGGCCAAGCGCAAGCAGTGCAGCTCAGCTGTGGCTTGCCAACCACCACCGCGCTCACTCTCAATTTTTTTTAGTTTATCATTAACTACCAGCCCGTTCGCTACGCATCGATCGTAATCGTTCGCCCTGTATTAACGCCCGCCCGCCGTCGCGCTTCTATTGCATTTTTTTGACTTTGATTTTATAATTTAAATAAATGAAATTAATCATTAATTTGTAATTACATTTTTAAACAAGTGAATTAAAGGAATAATATACCTATTCATTTCAAATTTTAATCCGTGCTCTTTTTATACCTTTCATGAAAATGAAATGGTATATTAATTTCGTCACGAAACCGAAAATTGTAAGTCCTTAAAGGAAAATAGATAGACCCACCATTAAGTATACCGAAATAATCAGGTTGAAGAGCTGAGTTGATTTAGCCATGTCCGTCTGTTCGTCTGTCCGTCTGTCTGTTTGTATGCAAACTAGTCCCTCAATTTTTGAGATATCTTGATAAAATTTGGTGAGCGGGTGTATTTGGGTGTCCGATTAGACATTTGTCGGAACCGACCGGATCGGACCACTATAGCATATATCCTCCATACAACCGATTTTTCAGAAAAAGAGGATTTTTGTAATATCTTACACAATTTAACAGATTGAAGCTTCAAACTTCACCATATACTTTCGTATATTGCACATATTGTTGCCTGAAAAAATTGATGAGATCGGTCGTATATATAGTATATATCCCCCACAACCGATTGTTCAGATAAGGAACTTTTCGTAATTACTGCCCCATTTTAAGAGCTAGAGGCTTCAAATTTCAACGAATGCTTAGGTATATAGCATATATTGTTGTCTGAAAAAATCATGAAGATCGGTGGTATATATAGTATATATATGGTGGTATATATAGTATATATATATATATATATATTTTCGCAAATTTTAGCCCCATTTTAGCAGCTATAAGCTTCAAATTTCACCGATTGCTTACGTATATAGCATATGTTGTCTGAAAAAATCATAGAGATCGGTTGTATATATAGTATATATCTCATACAACCGATTGTTCAGATAAGAAACTTTTCGCAATTTCTACCCCATTTTAACAGCTATAAGCTTCAAATTTCACCGATTGCTTACGTATATAGCATATATTGTTGTCTGAAAAAATCATAGAGATCGGTTGTATATATAGTATATATCTCATACAACCGATTGTTCAGATAAGAAACTTTTCGCAATTTCTACCCCATTTTAACAGCTATAAGCTTCAAATTTCACCGATTGCTTACGTATATAGCATATGTTGTCTGAAAAAATCATAGAGATCGGTTGTATATATAGTATATATCTCATACAACCGATTGTTCAGATAAGAAACTTTTCGCAATTTCTACCCCATTTTAACAGCTAGAAGCTTCAAATTTCACCAAATGCTTAAGTATATATCATATATTGTTGTCTGAAAAAATCATATAGATCGGTTGTATATATAGTATATATCTCATACAACCGATTGTTCAGATAAGAAACTTTGCGCAATTTCTGCCCCGTTTTAACAGCTAGAAGCTTCAAATTTCACAAAATGCTTACGTATATAGCATATATTGTTGTCTGAAAAAATCATAGAGATCGGTGGTATATATTATATACTTCATATAAACTCTCATTTTTGCCCCTTTTTTACGGCAAGAAGCTTCAAAATTCATCAAATTTCATCAAATAGTTACGCTTACGTCATATATTTTTGAAATACGTGATTCGTAGTCATAGTTTTTACACGCAGACCACAAAAAACCTGAAATTTTGCATCCTCACACAAAGTACCTACCTGTTTTTTATTTTATATTTATCTTAAAAATCGTTAAGGTATGTAGATCTGTTCACTATATATTTCTTATCTTATACATCCGATTATTCGGAGATTACGAACGGGATAAGATTATTGTTCAGCCCCATTCATGAAAGGTATGAAGTCTTCGGCACAGCCGAAGACAGTCCCGTTCTTACTTGTTTTATATGAATACAGTGCAGTGATAGTGCGAAAAATTTATACACTATTAAGCACACAAAACAAACAACAACAGCATTTCAAGTGCACAGCAGGGTATGTAATGTTCGGTTTCACCCGAGCTTAGACTTCCTTACTTGTTTCTCTTTATTCTTCTTTGGGCCTTTACTCTTCTATGTCATTATATAGCCTGGAATTAAACTTTAGACACGTTTAATTGAATGGTATACCAGGGCGTATGATGAACATTTTCCAACTACGCTACAGAAAACAAGTGATAACGGGACATGATCGGAGCTGAGCAATAATCTGATGTAATTTTAACAACTCATAATATCTAAGCAATCAGTTATCCGGGATAAACATATATTATTCGTACGGCCTATCTTGACTACTTTTTGAGACATCAATGTATGCCTTATATGCTAGCACAAGATGCTGAAATTTAAGCATCCAGCTTCTAAAATAAAGAAATGGCATAGAATCTGAAAAATAGTTGAAAAGCAAAGGTCAAAATGAGGATTTCCACGAACAAAATATTGAAATAACAATTTCAAAAATCAGACGTCA
Source organism: Eurosta solidaginis (assembly GCF_040869045.1). NCBI lineage: Eukaryota > Metazoa > Arthropoda > Insecta > Diptera > Tephritidae > Eurosta > Eurosta solidaginis. Next base: position 214,577,028 of record NC_090322.1, on the reverse strand, counting down.
AATAACCAAGTAACAATAAAAAACAATTTCGACTGTATTCCGAAGGACCAAAAAAAAATTAAAAAAAAAAATTACAAAAAATGTTAGAACTTTTTTTGTGACCCAGTCTACTATATACATATGTATATGAAATATCTTGAAAATTTTTTAAAAACCAATGTTGGTATGTGAAGCGTCCTGTGAAATTGCAAACTTCTAGATAGTAAAATGGGGAACTAATGACAAAAACGCTCTTATCGGAAAAATCGGAAGTCCGATCCGATCGCTTCCACCAGTTGTCTAGTCGGACACCAAAATATCCATGCTAACAAAATTTGATCAACAAAAATTAAGGGAATAGCTTACGTTCAAACAGACAGACCGACATGGGTAAATAAACTCATATCGTCATCCTGATAATTTCGGCGTTCTTATTGGTGGGGCTATTTACTCTCCTTTAAAAATCTACAATTTTGAGATGCATGACAAACTTAGGCTGAGTGCGAGTTGACCTAAACTTTGACCTAAATAGTGAAAAAACCCAATTCACTTATTCTAGCTACCATATAGACTAGGGTATTCAGCAGGGTATTGAAATAGGCAATTCCTACTGGTATAGGTATCGGAGTCCATGGACTTAAAAGCAAGCAATTTTGTGACTACTTTTGCATTTGTAATAACGTGCACTGTTAGTGATTAGTAGGAATGCTTGAAACAGTGTCTATCAATATATCCGAAGTGAGTCCAAGAAATCCGCCACTTAGTTCCTTTAGTTCTGTTCTCATTTCATCGTAGGGAATTTTGTAGAGCTTGTCTATGTTTCTGGAAACAGTGGCAGGGTGTGGTAGCAATTTTTCGATGTTTACATTTGGATCATACTAGGCTCCTATTGACAATATTAGCTCTGTGTTTTCCTGCAGGTCTTCATCTTAGACAATTTGAAACGATCTGCAATTGTTTACAACCAATTCTGTAATAGATCGGACGACGTCCTTTCTTATTTCGTCATCAACATCTATTCCGGGCCTATTGTCAACTCGATCTGTTAAAGTTTTGTAACACTTGCCTTTGACTAAATTCGATGTGCTCTTTGTAAAGGATAAAACGTTACTGCAGTCTTTGCAAGCTACTACTTTGTCCAAAAAGCTGCCGCCAATAGCTTCTTTGCCGAAAATATTTTGCTCTTTCAGGCAGTTAAAATGATTTTATAGTCTCCCTTGACTATTTTTTCTTTTATTTACGCAAATTGGCGATTTTTTGCGAACATCGGTGAATTGGCTGATGTTAATTGGTCCATGATATATGTATATATTTGTGCACTAAATATTAAACGGCTTCAGAAAATGTATTGTGGTTTAGTTGGTGATACTTCAATGTAGTTATCCCTTGGTATGATCTTTCTTCAGTTAATTTCTCTATTTATATAGTTCTATTCCGCGCTTTATTTCAAAGCGTATGTACAAGTATTCTATATATACTGCAGTGCGTTTAATTATATAAATAGTTAAAGAAATAGATAATGACATTTTTCTAAAATGCAATATGTATATACATAAATATATCCTAACCCATTTTTAAGGCCATAATCGATGGCCTTCAGGCAGGCAAGTGTCTATCATCAAACAAGTGTATGTATGGTGATTAGCGATGCACAACATACATGTTACATGATCGTTAACTATGGGAAATCCTCACATAAATTGAGAATGCCTACCTTTGTTTTGTATCGCGGATTTTCATTGTCTAATGAAAATAGTTTTATGTATGTATGCATGTGTATTCATTTTAGGGAAATAACGTTTTACCAAATAATCAATGACCTTCAGCCTAGAATAATTCTATACATACATCATACAAATTGATGGTGATTAGGGATAACGGCGCAATATATATTTTGAAGTTTTGTTAATTTTTGAAATTTTTCTATGAAAGGCGGGAAACATTGCAAATTTCTGCAGCATGGCTGATTTGTAAACGTTTATTAGCTCTTAAGAAAAGTTATTTAGTATTTTTGTTTCTTATTAAAAAATTTTGCATTCGCCACTTAAAAATACCCATATTTTTTGTTACGTTTTTCATAGTTTCAATGCAAACATTTAACTTTTCATAAATGCACACATCATTTTAGAACGAAAACAAGTAGGTACTTAGTACTCATAGTATATTCATTGGTATAACTTGTACAACGTTTATCTCATTGTGCTTCTGGTTGAGACATGTGTATGTATGAATTTCTTTGGTAAACACTCTTAATACACTTCCAAAATATCGGGAGTTGTGTCAAAAAATGCGTTTTGGTCATAGAATCCCAAATTCGAAATCGGAAAAGAAAAATTTTGAGGAGTCGTTCAAAAGATATTAAACCGAAAAATTACAACGGGTTCCGCCGAATCCGGGGGGTGTGATCCATGGTGTGGCGAATATTAGTATTTCGACTCATTACTATGCTGCTAGTAAATGAATGCACAACAACAGTAAAGCAAGCAGCCACACATACATGTAAACAGCGAAGCTAACAGCAAAACGAATATTTCACATACATATATGTAGGCAACAGTTAAGAGCGAAGTTATTACTCACACATACACACGCATATAACTAAAAGGCAAAAAGTTAATAACAGATACATATAGGAAAAGTACATAAGCAGTTATTCGCAAAAAGTCTAGACCTTATGAGAAATATGGGAATGAGGCAACAGAGAGTATAAAACCATCGCAAGCTGAAGAAGAGTCAGACAGTTTGATTTTAAACGCTATAACTCAAGAACGCGAGTATTGCAATTGTCCTACTGCCACAGTAGAGTTGTAAATAAAGAAAATTTTGCCATACTGAATAGTTGAGTTATTTATTCGACAGTGCAGCGATTCAAACGTTTGCAGAAGACGCATAATAACAAGGAATTCCCTAAATTTCATTACAATAGTATTTTTGGGCAGAATACCTTTCTGTGTTGGCGGCATTCGGCCGCGCTTTTAAAAAGTTACCTTGGCCGGTCCACCAATGGGGTGGAATCAAAATTAGATCCGTGCAAAATCTCTTTGTAAACAAAAAGCTTTCCTGTGTACAGTAACATTACAACAATCACATGAAAAGATTCCATTTGTTTTGCAAATATATCTCCATAGACGCAAAATTTTTTAATTTCCGTTTACGGAATCGCGATTCTGGGTCCAAAACGCGTCTTCTGATACCCCTCCCAATATTTGCATTAAATATCTTATCATACAGTGGTATAGTATTGCCCATTTCGTAATAACTCTTCAGAAGAAATTGAAACCACACAAATTGACAGTTTTGTAGAATTAATGACTTCCTCCAAATTATTTCATAACGCATGCTCAGCGGCAGAGTTGGCAGCCACACTTATCTGAGCTATATATATATATTCAAATAAATCAAAGGCAGTGATTTTATTAAAATAAAAATAAATTAATTCAAAGAACACAACATAATGTATAAAGTTTGCTGAAAATTAGTTTATAAAATAAAAATCTATGTTTGTATGTATGTAAAGAGATTTTTGAGATTTTTTTTTTTTTTTGTCTGAAGAAAAATATAGTTGCACACAATAATTACTTATGTATATATTAAGATTTGAATGCAGCTCTTGAGTGAAAATTGGGGTACATCCATTGAAACTCGCGTTTAATCAAAAATATATTGTTTTTTTTTTTTCAGTGCTCTCCATTTAAATTGTATAGCAACAAAGAATTAATTTTCATTTGAAATGTCAAGAGAAATAGGAATGTGCCTTGTGCAAACACATTCGAATGTGTGATTCGAAATCAAGAATTTCACCTCAGTACAAATGTGGCCACCGTGGTGTGATGGTAGCGTGCTGCGCCAACCACACCGTATGCCCCGTGTTCAACCCCCGGGCAAAGCAACATCAAAATTTTGGAAATAAGGTTTTTCAATTAGAAGAAAAATTTTCTAAGCGGGGTCGCCCCTCGGCAGTGTCTGGCAAGCGCTCCGAGTGTATTTCTGCCATGAAAAGCTCTCAGTGAAAACTAATCTGCCTTGCAGATGCCGTTCGGAGTCGACGTAAAACATGTAGGTCCCGTGCGGACAATATGTAGGGAAAATCAAGAGGAGTACGACGCAAATTGGAAGAGAAGCTCGGCCTTAGATCTCTTCGAAGGTTAGCGCGCCTTACATTTTTTTTTTTTTTTATAAATGTGACAAAATTTGATTTCTCAAATGTGACTAGGCTTTAATGAAATGTGTAGTTCGCTTCATAGTATGAAACATTATTTTTGATTTTTTCCACTGCATAACTTCAAAGTTTACAATGAAAATATAGCTTTTCACGAAATATACAGTTATGCAGTTCGGTTTTTGAATTTTTGGTAAATTTAATTGCAATATGAACAAAAAAGTTGATATTTTAAGGTGAGAATTAACCTGGCCGGTCGGGGAGCACCTCTTGACAAATACTAGAATTTTGTTAGCTGGGAATCACTTTTGCAATTTTTTATTATTGTGCACAAAAATTGAACCAAATTCTATTTTACAACACCTCACCACAATTTTCTTACAACGAGCTAAAATCAAACCTGGAAGTGTATATTAATGCAGATCACCACGTTTGGAGTAAAAATAAGTTGAAAGTGTACCACAGTGAACAATATCCAAATACTTTCTCGAAATAAGATAGATATTTACTGCTGCACATAGAAAGGCTGATATACTAATGTATCACGATTTCTGTGACTAGTCAGCCATTTGTAGTAGGTCTAAACGAGCTCGAAATGGGTAAGGTGAAAGCTCTATGACCGTTCTATTTACTTAAGTAAACGGAAGCAAACTGATTTTTTTTTTTTTCATTATACGCTAAGAGACCTTTTTCACTTGGCCTAAATGTGTCTCTCATCGTTGGCAGTCATTCCCCCAAAGTACTCATTCATATGTGAGTACATACGTGAGTATTTCCTATCGCGTTTTTTTTTTTCAAACTTGTACGAATTTCAACTGAAAATATGCATAAATCAGCATACATCAACATTTTGTTTATTTATGGTTTCCACCTTCCCTATTTGGCCCAACTGTCACATGTGTTCACAGTGTTCACTGCGTGAATAGTCGTGTGCATGTGTACACGGCCATGTAAGCTTCAAAAGTGAATTGGCCACATGTCACTTACCATTTGACGTAAAATTTTTTGGTTGAAATCCGTTATCACATGCACACATAAATATACACTAGCGATCATATGAATAAGTTCAACATTTCATTTTTCTTTAGAGAGTAAATATCCTATATCTAACATTCACGATCCTAGAATCTTCACTTTTTATTTATATTAGAACGATATTTGGCTAGACTTCGTGACAAGTAATCAATACAAATCACACCGAAGATGGCACAAATCCGACTTTCGCAGAACCGAAGAGATCTGATTCCTTCTAAAATTTTCAGAACGCTTTTAAGTAAATTAATAATAATGGATTAATATGACTTTTTCCTTCCTTTCCTTGGAATATCAATGCCTACGCTATCAAGTAGTCGTATATAAGGTTACAAAGTAGAGTTTGGCAACTATCTTTCTAGTCAGGCTCACTTGTCCTTTACCACGCACTCGTCTGTTTATCAAATACTAAGATGGTTTTACTAGCCGCTAAGTGATTCAGCGGCTCCATGCAAGACTCTTGCTCTGAGAACAAATTATAAACGCTTGAACTTATTGCGTCATTTCTGTATTGCCAATAGAGTTACTCTGGATTCACTTTAATGGATTTTATAATCTTTATGTAAGTCCGTTACAGGTTCTTGGTACTAAAGTCCCACAATTTTCTGAGAACGGATCTTTTCTCTTGAAGGTTATGATATGTTGTAGTCAGCATGTTTGTTTCATAGAGCTTCAAACTTGTACTAATACTCGTAGTATTATTCTCGCCGTTCCATTGATATGGTGCTTATCTCTACTTCTGCTCATCATTCCTTCTTCGTTGCTGTGTTTGTATTATATCAAATATGGTGCACTAGAATTTGTCTCATACAATTGTCTGTATGTCAGCTCTATACTCCTGGTATCGGATTTAGTTCTGTATAATTGCGCTATCTACTAGGGGTGACATAACCTCTTCTCTGTGCTCTTTGTACTCTTCTAAAATTCCTGCCATATTTCTATGAAGTCAGTCCCCGAACTTTACTATTGCGGACTGTATTGTCAAAGGCTTCCTATATTTCCGCTAATTCACATATCTTTCTGTTACCGCAATCAATCTCGCCTTGAATTTCAGTTATTAGCCGCTACGTTTTTGTTGTTGATGAGTTTACAGTGCTTTTTTCTCATGCAATAGGTGCGATCTCTCACAAACCAACTCGCCAAACCTGAGTTCAAAGAAATTTACAGCTACAACAGGGATAGATCATAGTGATGCTATTGTTAGAAGCGCTGGTTTCATATTAAAATTGAAAAATTGTTACTACCGTTTAAGGTTACATAGCATGTGGAAATACGACGCACTTGCTGGCTGAATCGGTTAGCGCTGGCTTTCATCTTAATACTTCTGGAAATGCCTGCTCATATCACTAAGAGGTGGCGCTAGATCAAGCAGCTATTTGCCGAAATATCCTGGTATGTGAAAACTCAGCAAAAACTGTTTAGCACTTCATCGTGCTATTTGATATTAAGCTATTTTGTTTTACTACATAGGTGAATAGGTTTTGGTACAAACAAGCATACAAAGTATGACTGTCAAAAGAATAAACCTATGCAAAAAAGGCATTGTCAGAAGTTGCAAAGCAATAAAGGCATGACTTTGGATGGGTATGTTTGCCAACAGTTCCAAAATCGCAATAATGCGGATTCAAGACCCACACCAGGTAGAAAAGGCTCTCAAGAGATTTACAAGGTGTAATGGATACAGCTGTCACCTTGTTTGTTCTGATGTCACGTTTTTTCAATTTTTGCCAAATTTTTAAGTAAATTAGTATTAAACAACAGTTCAAACTACGAGTTTCCTTGAGCCTATTCAGTTGTTCCTCAGTATAAATTTATACATATTTTTAATGTAAGCAAGCACATATGCCAGCATTTCCGAACGGAAGACAGTTTGCCACCAAATATCATAAATAATCACATTTCCTATGCTTCTTCTGCTTTAATAATTCACATGCGTGAAGAATGAGATTGGCCTATTTTGTTGCTGAATTAACAGACAGGCAGTCAAAATGTGTCAAAGGTTTAATATTTTCTGCTACAATAAAAGAAACAACAAGAGGTCTTGTATAAGTAACTTTGCACAAATTTTTATGCGTTTTTTCTTGTTTACCTGCCAATATGTTTGTATATATGTCTTATGACAAAGGCATAGGTAAATATTAAACAGCTTTACATTATTATTAATACCAATGATTACTTAGCACGTAAAATATTATTATTTTCATAACATTGACTACTTTATTTGACTAGGATTTTGTTGGGGAGTAAATTCAAATAAACATATTTGTTGATAAAAGCTTAAGCTTCAAAGAGCATATTGTTTTGTGGAGCGTTGCCTAAGCGTTAATGCTAAGGAGAAAAGTTAAAGGTTTAAGGCATCTTTCCATGCGTTTTATCAATTTTTTCATAAAAGGCATAACAGAATAAAAAACTGAAATAAATTTTTACTCAAATTTCATATAAAATGAAAAAAAAAAAAATAGTTAGCAGATACTTTCTGTGTTTTAATTCAAAAGGAATGCATAATAAATGATAAATGAAACCCCATTATCGTCTATAAGTTTTTGTAATATGTTTGAGGTAAATGGTATTTTATTTGGAAAACAAAAATGCCGATAAAACTATTTTCAATAAGAAAATTTTCTTTTTGTCCTTTTAAAGAACCTATGAAAGATGTAAACTCTACATTCGACACTATCTGAGAACCCCTTTTTTCAAGTTTTTGGTATGTGTTTTACAAACGATATATGGCAAATGAACTTTTGGAGGGAATATTTTTTACTCCATTATTTTATGTCGTATATTTGATTATTACATAATGTAGGCAGGGTGCATTTATTTTGATTTTTACCGATGGCCAAAAAGGCAAAATGTTCTCCGGAAAAAATTTCGTTTATACAATAACTTGTTGAATTAGTAAGGATATTTAAGTTCGGGTGAAACCGAACATTTCATACCCAGCTGTACACCTGAAATGCTGTTGTTTTTTGTTTTGTGTGCTTAATAGTGTTACAAGGCTGCGCAATAATACATATACATATGGTTCTACTCTGAACTTATTTTTCTTCGAGTTATGGCTGCCGAAACATAGAAAATGGCTTAGTCATAAAAGGGGCGGTGCCACGCTCATTTTTTAAAATTTGAAGTTTTTCTTATTTAATGTTATAACTCCACTTGGGAAATGAAATACCACTGATATAAAGCTCTTTTTTTGCAAAGATATAGCTTATTTTATTCGTCCACGACCCTTTTAAAAATCTTTTATATAAAAGTGGGCGTGGTCTTTAACCGATCTCGTTAATTTTTCTTCAAAGCATTCCTTATAGTAAAGACAACCTCTCTGCCGAATATTGTTGCGATGGATACACCGATTTTGATTTATGATTAATAATATTTGTAAAATTGATTTAATCACAAGTGGGTGGTGCCACGCCTATTTAAAAAAAAATTTTTTAAATTTTTATCAAGAGTCTCAATATCAGTCCACACGTCAAATTTCAACATTCTAGTTGTATTATTTACTAAATAATCAGGTTTTTTGTGTTTTCAAAAATGTTATATATATAAAATGTGGGCGTGGTTATTATCCGATTTCGCTGATTTTCAATACCAATATATTATGGATCCAAATAAGCTGGTGTGCCAAATTTGGTGAAGATATCTTAATATTTATGCAAGATATCGTGTTAACGGACAGACGGACGGACATGGCTCAATCACATTTTTTTTCGATACTGATGATTTTGATATATGGAAGTCTATATCTATCTCGATTCCTTTATACCTGTACAACCAAACGTTATCCAATCAAAGTTAATATAATATGTGTGCAAAGCACACTGGGTATAACAACATTTAAATAGCAATATATCGGCACTCTGATGTTTATGATTGTACCATACCTGTAGCAGCAATATAGGAGCACTACATACAAATATACTTACACAAAACGATATCTTTCAAATATGTAAATATTATCTATTTTGACATAAGTTGATGTTGCATTAAAGAAGTTACTACGCCTCGATTTCTGGCTACCATAATGTGAACATTATCTGTTCCTTAGTCCCTCAAATTTTTTTAAAACTAGCCCAAATTTATTCAATGTTCTTAAATTAGAATTTTCATAAAACTGTTTCTCTAGATTTTCTAAAATTTTGAAAAAAGCTAAAAAGAGCTAAGAAGTGTCTTATAAAAAGCTTAAATCTAAATTGCAACTTTTCAAGCTAAACGAAAGAAAACTAAATCTAGCTTGAAAAAAGCTGAAATAGCAGCACTGGTTTTGGGTAGCTGAAATAAGAGATTTCTCAATATGATTACGTAATAACATATTAGTCTCATATCATAGGCCAAAGTAGAAGATAGATTTTGCTGATAATACTTGATGATAACGTTAAACTGTCAAGTATGTAATGACTTTCATCCGTTTACCATGATTTTCTATAGGCATATAAGTACATGAGTATAAGCAATCATGCCAATCATAATAGGTACAAATTGCGGTGTTATGTATCAACTTTGCGATATTTGTATTGTAATGTGATGTAATATTTTTATTTTGTTATGTAAACATGTTTCCATATATTGGGTTGGATTTTCCATGCTCGTGTAATGCCTGTGCAATTTTAAGCACATCTTCATATTCATACCAGCATGTAATAATGTATATTTATGAATGACTTATGTATCGTTTCCTGTATGGAAAAATCATTGTGGTGATATCAATTACATATTGTATTTTAATATATATAATACGAATTAAGTGGAGTGAAATTAAATGATTTTTTAAAACCCAGTGGGTAAATCTTATTGACAAATTTGAGAAAGAGTTCTTACATACTTGAAATTTTTTAAAAACCTCGACCTCATTATCATTACTAATTGGCGCAGAACCGTCCTAGGGATTTTGGCCGTTTCGTAACAAGTTAAGCCAACTGTTCTTGTTTCGCGATAAAGGCCAAGTCTTTTACCACCTGCCAATCCGATTCCCCGTCAGGTTAGGGCTATAGAAGTTATTCGCTTTGGGTATACAATCGTAAAAGCGATCATAATACAATTTAGCAAATGTCCGTCATCGTATTAGTGACAATGTGTCGCAGACGCTTCTATTTAGGACGTGATTTCTGCCTTGAAGATTCGGACGAATAGCGGAGGTTAGGTTTCATATAGTATTTAGGCGGTTGTCTTCGGCTTTTTCCTTGCTTTTGCCTTAGAATTATACTTTGGCTTTTGCCTTCGGCTTTTTTTTAAGAGGGTTAAATTTGCTTTCAGGCAAGTTGATAATAAAACATGCTTTACGAGGCAATGCAGTCTCTTCTTCGTTGGATTTGGTAATAAAGCATTCTCTTCAGAGCAATGCGGTTAGTTCAGGAGTTCAAGAGTGGATTTGTGCTCACACTTCTTTTTAAATGTTTGAAACTACGTTAGGCTATGCTGATGCATGGCATCTGATCTAGAGAAAATGTGATCAGTACCTGTGATTTATAAAGAGGTATCTTTTATAGATGATGATGAAGTAGTTATTAACAGAGGAATACACATTTCAATAAAGATGCTTCGGCAAGCCCCTTAATTGTGAAGCAGGTTTATTCTTATTCCTGGTGTCCTGAACATGTTGTTTACATTCCATAATAATTGTCTTAAAATTTTGGAATTGTATTATATATCTGATGATTCCTAACATTATAATATGTTAAATTGAAATATTTGTGCTAGGAATGGAATAATTACGGAATTCAAGATCGATTTGCTCTGCAACCCGATGCTACTATCCTTAAAAGGGTGGGAGATTGGGTAGAATCCATTTCAAACCAAGATAAGACCTTGTGATTGAACCACTCGATTACAAGTATATTTGGACCAATGATTCGGCTAGGAATAGTTGAGGTTGGCAAAATGGAGCTTAACAGTTGGGCCATAGATCATGCAATTAGATCCTTTTAGTTGAGTCTTTCAGTGACATATTGGATAACCTGCCAATCCAAGAAGATCTTCCGCTTTCTTTGCTTCCAAAATACCTATCAAATAATTTATTGATCGGTGTTTCTTTAGTTCATTCGCAACCCAAGACCTAACCAACGCCGCACCTGCTTTATATCTGCGGAAAGATCATGAATCTCATTAAAATACCTCTTTCCTTGAAGATGAGTAGGTGGGGATCTTTTCACTCATGCTCGAGAGCGGCAAGACTGACATCAATGTCTGAAAAAAATACGACGGATGATCCAAAGCTTAATGTAAAAGTGGTGATATTGGATTTACGGTGAGAATGGGACTGAACTGCGTATACGCTTCGTAGTATCACTTGCGATGGCGAGAGGGCGTCTTGTTTTGATCCGCAAGATTGTTTGACATTTCCTATATTGTCAACTATCAGGAAATAAGAAAGGTGACAACTTAAATACAAATAATGGAACTAATGTGGTAGTTTCTATGTAGATTGAAGTTTAGTATTTATTTCCCGCGGAGCTTTCCTCGCGAGGAAGGTTGGCTCCTGATGTAAAGAAACGCTACATTGAATCGAATACACATTTCTGATAAAATTCATTGGACTAGAGTTTTATAAATATTTTACTTATTGAAAAGATATAGTCGCCGCCGTGGTGTGGTAGTAGTGAGCTTCGCCTACCACACCGTGGGTTCTGGGCTCAACTCAAATTTGAGTCGGGGTCGCTCCTCGGAAGTGACTTTACAAACCCTGCGAGTGTATTTCTGCCATGAAAAGCTCCTCAGTGAAAATTCACCTTCCTTGCAGATGCCGTTTGGTCTATATTGCCTCGTATATTATACTTTTATACTCAGTACAGAGTATATTAACTTTGATTGGATAACGGTTGGTTGTACAGGTATAAAAGAATCGAGATAGATATAGACTTCCATATATCAAAATGATCAGGGTCGAAAAAAAATTTGATTGAGTCATGTCCGTCCGTCCGTCCGTCCGTCCGTTAACACGATAACTTGAGTAAATTTTGAGGTATCTTAATGAAGTTTGGTATGTAGGTTCCTGAGAACTCATCTCAGATCGCTATTTAAAATGAACGATAACGGACTATAACCACGCCCACTTTTTCGATATCGAAAATTTCGAAAAACCGAAAAAGTGCAATAATTCATTACGAAAGACAGATAAAGCCATTAAACTTGGTAGGTAAGTTGAACTTATGAGGAGGAATAGAAAATTAGTAAAATTTTGGACAATGGGCGTGGCACCGCCCACTTTTAAAAGAAGGTAATTTACAATTTTGCAAGCTGTAATTTGGCAGTCGTTGAAGATATTATGATGCAATTTGGCAGGAATGTTACCCCTATTACTACATGTATTCTTAATAAAAATTAGCAAAATCGGAGAATGACCACGCCCACTTTTAAAAAAAAATTTTTTTAAGTAAAATATTAACAAAAAATTTAATATCTTTACAGTATATAAGTAAATTAAGTCAACATTCAACTCTAGTAATGATATGGTGCAACAAAATACAAAAAATTAAGAAAATTTCAAAATGGACGTGGCTCCGCCCTTTTTCATTTTGTTTTGGATACTTTTAATGCCATAAGTCGAACAAAAATTTCCCAATCCTTTTGAAATTTGGTAGGGGCATTGATTTTATGACGTCAACTGTTTTCTGTGAAAATGGGCGAAATCGGTTAAAGCCGCGCCCAGTTTTTATACACAGTCTTCCGTCTGTCCTTCCGCATGGCCGTTAACACGATAACTTGAGCATAAAACGACATATCTTTACTGAACTTAGTTCACGTACTTATCTGAACTCACTTTATCTTGGTATGAAAAATTAACGAAATCCGACTATGACCACGCCTACTTTTTCGATATCGAAAATTACGAAAAATGAAAAAAATGCCATAATTCTATACCAAATACGAAAAAAGGGATGAAACAAGGTAATTGCATTGGTTTATTGACGCGAAATATAACTCCAGAAAAAACTTTTTAAAATGGTTGTGACACCTACCATATTAAGTAGAAGAAAATGAAAAAGTTCTGCATTGCGAAATAAAACACCCTTGAAATCTTGGCAGGTATTACATACATAAATAAATTAGCGGTATCCAACAGATGATATTCTGGGTCACCCTGGTCCACATTTTGGTCGATATCTGGAAAACGAATTCACATATACAACTACCACCACTCCCTTTTAAAACTCTCATTAATACCTTTAATTTGATACCAACATCGTACAAACACATTCTAGAGTCACCCCTGGTCCGCCCTTATGGCGATATCTCGAAAATGCGACCACCTATAGAACGAAGGCCCATTTCCTTTTAAAAATACTTATCAACACCTTTAATTTGATACCCATATCGTACAAACAAAGTCTAGAGTCACCCCTGGTCCACCTTTATGGCGATATCTCGAAAAGGCGACCACCTATACAACTACCACCACTCCCTTTTAAAACCCTCATTAAAACCTTTAATTTGATACCCATATCGTACCAACAAATTCTAGGGTCACTACTGGTTCACCTTTATGGAGATATCTCGAAACGGCGTCCACCTATGGAACTAAGGCAGACTTCCTTTTAAAATACTCATTAACACTTTTCATTTGATACCCAATTCTAGAGTCACCCCTGGTCCACCTTTATGGCGATATCTCGAAAAGGCGACCACCTATGCAACTACCACCACTCCCTTTTAAAACCCTCATTAAAACCTTTAATTTGATACCCATATCGTACCAACAAATTCTAGGGTCACTACTGGTCCACCTTTATGGAGATATCTCGAAACGGCGTCCACCTATGGAACTAAGGATTACTCCCTTTTAAAATATTCATTAACACCTTTCATTTGATACCCATATCGTACAAACAAATTCTAGAGTCAACCCTGATCCACCTTTATGACTATATCCCTAAATGGCGTCCACCTGTAGAACTATGGCCTACTTTTTAATGCCTTTCATTTGATACACATGTCATACAAACACATTCCAGGGTTTACCTCGATTCATTTTCCTACTTGGTTATTTTCCCTTATGTTGTCACCATAGCACTCAACTGAGTATGTAATGTTCGGTTACACCCGAACTTAACCTTCCATACTTGTTTTTTTTTTGTAGTAGAAAGGTAGCCAATCCCAAGTCCAAAGTTTTTGTTTTCCACGATTTATTTGGTTCATATACAAGTGAATAAAATTCTTGGAATAGAAACTTCTACCTAGAGATTAAATAATTTTAAATAGGAAAAGTAATAAAAATAGGGATATTAACAGGAACAGGAATATTAATAAGTATTGGAAAGGAACATGAATACAAGTAGGAATAGCTATGGATTACGAGTAGAAATATGATTAGGAGTGAGAATAGAAATGGCGGTGTGACACCTTCCAATTGAAAAGGTTGGCCGCATTCCTTAATTGATGCAATACAAGCCTGAAATAGGAAAAGGAATTGGAAGAGGTATAGAAGTAAGAATAGCATTAGTAATAAGGATACAATTATTTGTGCAAGTTCAAGCCACACAGTAAAACAAACAAATAACAAGGCATTTGTAATACCATCTCTTCTTCCTTCCCCCTTTAGATAGTATATGTTCGATTAATGTTAGCATGCGTAAATATATCTTTGTATGTCATATATGTTTGTGTGGATATGCATTCACTTTAACCCACCTATAAGTATACTTAACCACAAATCAATGTTAACAATTACTTTGCTAAGCTTCTCAGAGGGTGGAGAGGGAGGAGGAGCCTAGAATTTGCCTTATTTTTCACAACCTGAGGCGTTATGTTTTGTGGGTGAATGAGTTTTATGTTTATTTACCAGTTTTTTTTTTTTAGATTCGTTATTTAGTTTTTGTCATCAGGCAAGAGTTTCTTGTTAATGCTGCTGACGGATTTTTATTACTTTTTGTGTCTTTCTTTTGCAACACTTACACAAGTAAATACCAAAAGCAAACAACAAACAGAAAATTAAGAAGAAATTTTATTTCATTTTAAGATTAATTTACCATTTGTCAGCGCTGTAATTACACTTTAATATAAATGAAAATTAAGTATGAAATATGTTTAAATACACAAAGCTTAGTATTGAAAGTGAAATAATAGATGAATGCTTTAGTAAATTGGTCACAAATAATGGCAATTAAAATTGGCTTAGCTGACTTCACTTAAGAAAGAAATAATCGGTCTTAAATTCTGAAATAAATTATTAATAAAAAAAAATATCAGAAAATCACTTTATCTGTTTAATTAATACTTCTGTATGAATAAAGTGTAAGCAATTCAATCAATTCAGTAAGAATTCCTGCTACCTACATGTGTTTGAGAACAGGGTAAGGAAGACGGTGGTAGACGTGATTGAGAGCGAAATAACAGCCCAATGAGTTCTACAACGAATACGGCAGTTGGCTTTCAGAGAATTTTTCTTTGTCTCCAGCTCAGTGAAGTGGCTTCGAGGAAGTTGGTCCTTTGTTTTGGATATTGTTTGTTCCATATGGAGTTGATACAGTAGCCATGGCTTTCATTTTTAAGAAAAAGATCGCCATATAATACGGAAGGTAGCTTTCAGAGCACTTCCTCTGTCCCTCCAACTCAGTAAAGGGGCTTCGGAAAAGATGCTCCTTTGATTTGGACTCGGTTTGTTCCATATGGGGTTGATTTAGGTGCCATGGCTCTCATTTTTAAGATGGCTTTAAGAGCACTTCTTCTGTGTGTCCAATACATTGAAGAAGCTTCAAAACAAACTTTAAGAAAGAGTCCAGCAAAGAATATGGCAAGGTGGTTTTCATATAACTTCTTCTGTGTGTCGAACCTAATTAAAAGGCTTCGAAGGAGACGTTTTTCTCATTTGTCTTTGACACGGTTGGCTCTACACGCGGTTGATTCGAGAGCCATAATATCATCCTAAAAAAAGATTTTTGGGCTAAACACATCCAAAGTCGGCATCTGGTTGGTCTGTTTTTATGCAGTCCAACCCTAACTAATGAGCAGCTTTCAAGGCCGCAAATACTATCTGCGCAATTGAAACACATTCTTATTTCTGAATATCTCACCCCGGGCTCCACCTGTCAGACTATTTCCCCTTTTTTAATGCATTGTCATCGGGTAATGAAATAAGTATTACTAAATTCGTAGATGAATAGGAAGTCTCCTAAACAATGTTCGCAAGATGCCATCCAATACATATTATTTTCCGACTTATCTAGATCTGTGCGACTTCTAGCGAAAATATTTTTCAGAGGTGTTGAACTGCAATAGAATTCCGAACCATGTTTAAAATTTCAGTTCTCTAACTTATCGGGAAGTTACTTGAAAACCGATCTCGAAATTCAAAATCTTGTATAAACTTCCTTATTATCTCAACCCGTACGCCAGCTAGTGGTATTTTCTCCCCTTTTCTTGTATTGTTATAGAGTCCTGAAATAAGTGCAATATTTCAAGTTTCCAGCTCAATTCGAAGTAACTGTAGAATCGTTTGCAAGGTTCCACAAGCTATAAATGCATATTTTAAATCTCTTTAAATATCCCGAAGATTTTTTCATTCGAAATATTACAATATAATAAGGTCTTAACCCATGTTCAAATATTCAGGTTATCAGGAAGTTACTTAAAATCTGATCCCAAAATCTCAAATATTGTATGCATTTTCTATCATTAACTAGGCCCTTGCGTCAATTAGCAGAAATTTTGTTATCATTTGCCGCACTGTCACGGTGCTCTGAACTAGGTGTAACGTCTCAAGTTTTTAGGTCAATGAGAAGAATCTATTTCGAAATTCCACACCTTCTAAAAAAGCCACAAAAGACATTGGTTCTATAAATCTTTTAATGTCTGCCAAGAGGACGGAGTTATTTTATAACACAAGCTCTGCTCTTTTATAGTGTTCTTCAATTAAGTCGTTATACACACTCCTGATGACACTACGGACCATTCAGTCTATGTGAGGTCATCACGGAGCGGCCTGTTCACCCTAATTTAACCTATCAAATTTTGATCTGGCATTTATGGAAAAGAATGAAACCGACATTATATAAAGGCAGTAACAAATGATTAAGTTGCAGCTTGTTGATGAAAAATTTAATGGAGGAATTGCAATATGCAATTGTTGAACTTTTTATTGCGAACAATATCTGTTTTAGCCAGAAAAGTTGAAACATTTAACTCTTGTGAGTGCGGTAAAAATACCTCTTTTAAGGATTTTTTTAACTTTTAAGTAAAAATAAAAAAAAAATATCAGTCAAAGTAAATCAGTATGAAAAACACTCTTTAAAGAAATCCATGGTTACTCTGTTGTAGTGCGTAATTAACAAAAAACCCTATAATAAACATAATTAAATTTCGAGTTATTTATATGGTTGTTTGTGTGAGGTTTCCAATTACTGTTTTTCAGCGAGTTTTCTATTATATATTTGCGCTTTGGTTTATTATGATTACAAGCGAAAAAAATTAAAAAATATTGACCTAATTTTACTGATTAGTATCTTTGCTTGCAAAACATATGTATACAATCAAATATACAACTCAAGCTAAACAAATAAAGCTTTTTTTTATTTTGATGGGCATTCATAGAGTTAAAAACGTGTACAACTAAAAGAAATAATATTTTTAATTATACACATAATAATAACAAGTAAATGTGTCGGCCACCGTGGTGTGATGGTAGCATGCACCGCCTACCACACCGTATGCCCTCGGTCCACACCCCGGGCAAAACAACATCAAACTTTTAGAAATAAAGTTTTTCAATTATAAGAAAATTTTTGTAAGCGGGGTCGCCCCTCGGCAGTGTTTGGCAAGCGCTTCGGGTGTATTTCTGCCATGAAAAACTCTCAGTAAAAACTCATCTGCCTTGCAGATGCCGTTCGGAGTCGGCATAAATCATGGGCCCTAAATATTTCCGGCCAATTTGTAAGGAAAATCAAGAGGAGAGCGACGCAAATTGGAAGAGAAGCTCGGCCTTAGATCTCTTCTGAGGTTATCGCCGCTTACATTTATTTAAATGTGTCTCAGTTCGGGTATAACCGAGAAATTACTTTTCTATATAACACGTGGCTCCGCCCGTTTAAAAGACAAATATCTCCCAATTTCGCCTTACAGTAAAACTTGATAAGTGAAATATTATTGATACAGAAATATTTTTTGCTAAGTTAAAACCTATTAATCTAGTCTACGACGCTTTTGAACTTGTTTTGTTGTCGTGTTATCTAAGTTTCCGTGATCTTTAGTCATTTCCGTCCACTTTTACTAGAAATATTTTCTGCTATAAGGAAAATATGTGCACCCAATTTTGTTGCCATATGTAAATTTTTCTTCGAGTTATGGCTACCGAAACATAGAAAATTGCTTAATCATAAAAGGGGCAGTGCCACGCCCATTTTCTAAAATTTGAAGGTTTCGTATTCATAGTTATAAATCCACTTGGGAAATGAAATACCATTGACATAAAGCTCTTTTTTGCAAAGATATAACTTATTTTATTCGTCCATGATTTCGTAAATTTTTCTCCGAAGCATTCCTTATAGTAAAGGCAACCTCTCTGCCGACTTTTGTTACGATAGGTTTAACGATTTTTGATTTATGATTAATAATATTTGTAAAACTGATTTGTTTTTTGTGTTCTCCAAAATGTTATGTTATTCTGGGTTCAGATAAGCTCGTGTACCAAACTTGGTGAAGATATCTCAGTATTTACTCACGTTATCGTGTTAACGGACAGATGGAAGGACGGACGGACATGGCTCAATCAAATTTTTTTTCGATACTGTTGATTTTGATATATGGAAGTCTATATCTATATCGATTCCTTTATACCTGTACAACCAACCGTTATCCAATCAAAGTTAATACATTCTGTTTGCAAAGCACTCTGAGTATAAAAAAGGTAGGCGAGCTTTATCTTTTTAGGTCAAATGATATTTTCAAGTCAAATGACACTTTTCCAAAACCAATATAAATAATTTTTGTTCTTGGTATTAGAGAAAAATTACCAATTTTCGCTTTCTCTCTGAATATCGGTTACAAGGTTGCCGTTTACGTTCTTACACGAGTTTGCCGCGGGCTTAAACCTTCCGTCTGTCGCGAATTTTTTAGTAAAATTTGCTGTCGTTATTCCTGGTGGATAGCAGCTCAGGCTCCTCGCAGTTACGCCTTTATGCCTCTGTTTTTTTCCTGAAAAGGCGTCTCCAGCTCGCTGTAGCGTTCACACACTCATCTTGTTACCATAACCACACTGTAACCAGCATAACCAAAACCAGCCATAACCCCACTGTAACCAGCATTCTAGTTTTCTTTAGCATGAGAATCTGTTTGCTACACCACCTTGCACCTGTACTTTGATATACCGGATCCGACGGAATCCAATAGGACTCTCTGCTGCCATATTTTCTCTGTATGGTTGTTAGTTTCGTTCGAACTCGCGCATCACAAGTCCCAGATCTAGAAAGCCCTGGCCATAATTTCTTGCTTGATCCATTTTTTATTCATCCGTAGTCGCACTTTCATCAGTCGGAATTCTGGCTTCTACGAATCAACGCATGTATATCTCCGGACTATTTCGCGGTTGTGTGCGCTATATTCATACGACCTGGTGTGGTAAACTTTTTTCTCAAAAGCTGGCCGATTATGCCATTACTTTGCAAGATTGCTCTTTTAAGATTCCTACTAACGGAATTTTTTAATATGCCTATTCTTGGGTGTTATTTTTAAAGGGTGGACAAATGTGTGTAAAGTAAAAGATCTGCTGTTGTGATACTTATGGTTCTACTTCATAAATACATACTACATGTACAAACACTATCAACTCATTCTGTCTATATGAGATCCTCACAGAACGGACAATACAACCTAAAGCATATGTATACATTATCTTACTTTTCCTTTCATAGACTAGACCACCTTATGGCAAACATAACTGTTTCTTCTTCTTCTGCTACATTTGAAGTTTCCAGTAACGGGTATGATTTCAACGATTGAGTTTATTTTAAATCTAACAAAATTTTCAAATATACCGTTAAATTTTTGCAGCTGAAGTCGAACACTTTTAAAAAATAGTTACTCAATATAAACAAATGAACTTATTTCAATCATCTCTATCATCATTAATTTGGGTTTATCCGCCTAAGAGATTTTGGCCGTTTCGTAACAAATCTCGCCAGCGATCCCTGTTTTACGATAACTGACGCCAATTGGAATCACCAAGGCACGTCTAGTCTTCCTCGAACTGCCTCTTCCAACTCAGTGGAGTTCCCCACCCCCTCTTCTGCTTTCAATCTGCGATGTCAATTGAGATACTCTCTAGCCGGAGCATCTTGGTCCATTCGCGTAACATTACCTAGCCAGCTAAGCCAATGGGTTTTTATCCGCTGCACTACATTACATTTATTAAAGCTCATACAGCTCATCATAACACCTCTTTCGATACTCGCTGTCAGAATCACGGACAGGACCGTAAGCTTTCAGAGAACTATTCTCTCGAACACCCGAAGAGCCATATCATCTTTTCTAGACACCATCTAATGAGCGACCTGTATAATGTGATTTGAGAGAGGACTTTACTTATTTAAAACTCTGTGTAAATTATTTTATAATCAAAACTGCATTATACTGTTTAACACACACTCATCCTCATTCATTATTGTATTCTTATGTATGCCACTTGCAGCGGCGACCAGCACATTTAGATATTTTCCCTAAGTATTACAACCGCCCACCACATTCAGCACAACACATTTAACCAAATGCACTAACAAGTATTTGCAAAAAAAGTTTTACGTCGAAACTTAGACTTGAAATGATTTGTTTTAGAATTAAATAAATTTGCAATGCAACTGACGAGCCAAATGTAAACGAACTGAATGCGAGAAAAACTTTTTGCTGCGAGTTCACTAAACTTTACAAGGCTCTTAAAGCCACGGGCGCTGCTATGTTGCAAAGTGACCCCATTCGAGTAACTGTTATATATTTGTATTTGTATTTGTACAGGCGTTAGGCTAAAGAGTTTTGTTGTTTTAATTCGAACAAATATTTATGATATGAATGTATGTGTGTTTGTTTTTATAAGTGCACACTACTTTTGATTGCATTGGACGAGATTCAATGCAATGACTTTTTAATTTCTGGCAATTTTTACAAATTAAAGAGAAAAGAATGGGAGAAATTAATAAAATAAAATAAAAATATCTTAAGTATTTATAAAATGAATATTTTAATGAAAAACAGGACTCCCATGGTTAAACAGAAATACGTAACAATTCAGCAAATTATGGACAAAACTGCGAAAATATAATTTACACGCATAACCCCTTCGTCGATTTTAAAGCCGCCTTCGACAGCATGAAAAGAAGCTGCTTATATCTGAGTTTGGTTCACCAGAAAACCTTATACCACTGAGCAAAATGACTTTGAGTAACACAATGAGCTCCGTAAGAATTGGAGAAGACCCCACCGAGCTGTTCGAAACTTAACGAGGTTTCGAACAGGGTAACCCCCTTTCGTAAGATTTCTTTAATTTGATGCTGGAGAAACCTATTCAAGCTGCAGAACTTATCCGCTCTGAAACAATCTTCTATAAAATCATGCAATTACTGCCATGTGCTGATGACATCGATATCATCGGCCTGAACACCCGCGATGTAAGTTTTGCTTACTCCAAATTGGAAAAAGAAGCAAAAACATGGGTTTAATGGTGAATAAGAACAAAACGAAGTACTTGCTGTCATCGTGCAAAGAGTCAGCGCATTTGCGCCTTGGAAACCTGCCACGTTTGGCAGTGATAATTTTGAAATTGAAAAAGAATTAGTTTATTTGGGAACCAGCACTAATACAAACAAGAGCATCGGAAGAGTCTTTCTTGCAAATTAATGTTACTTGCCTGCCTAAAGCAATTGAAAAGTAAAGTCCTCGTTCGGCAAACGAAAATCATGCTCTACAGGTGTCTCATCGTACACGTCCTGCCATATGGTGCAAAAGCATGGACCATGAAAACATTAGATGGAGCGGCTGTAGAAATGTACGGAAGAGAAAACGCAGTGGCTACGCTGGCTAGGTCGTATTATGTGAATGAAATATAACGCTCCGGCCAATAAAGTATTTTTGTGGGAACCCGCCTATGGAAACTAAAGAAAAGGGCGACCCGAACTCCGTTGACAGGAATAGATGTAAAACAGTTTATATTCCCTTGGTGTGAGCAATTGGCGCCAGTTAATCTAGAAAACAGGCAACTGGTGTGCCTTGTTGGACGGCCATAACAGTACAAACGGTTAATCGCTAGTTAAGTTAGTAAGTAAAAACTCACCCAGGGGTTGAAGTGAGTCAAATTGGTAACATTTATATATGAAACCGCAAACTTTTTTATTTGAAATTGATAACTATTTGATAAGGTTAGGTAGAGTGGAGCTGACCACTCCCTGAGGACCTTTTTTAAACTGAATGGGATTTTAGTGTTATCAGAAGTTTTCGCAACAATCAAACTGAAAACCCCATCGGAATAATTATTAAAAATTCCATAACTTTTGATAATATATCGATAACACGCCTATAAAAAATTGTTATTATTCCGATCAAATAACAATAACTTTTTGATAGCAAATCGATAGCGATATTGTTTTTTTATAACAAGTCAAAAGCAAATCCGATAACTTTCCGCTATTTTTGCGGTGAATAATAGGTAATATTTCAATATTCAATTAATAACAAACCGTTGGATCGTCGATAAAGAACCAAAAACTTATCGATAATATTTGTAATTAATGGAAAATTCATAACATTTATACAAATCGGAAGCTCATCTATATCACGTCGTTGACACACCCTTAACAAATCGACTACTCGTCGATAACAAACCAATAACTCATTGAAAACAAACCATACGCACTTCGGTAAACAAATGTTTTTCTTTGGTTTTGATTTCTAATCAATCTTTTCTTTCTGCCCCCCCCCCCCCTCGTTCTTTTTTTTACCACGCTGTTCTTTTCATTTTTGTTTTAGATTTGCTGCCTGATTTTGCTCATATCGCCTGCGCTGTGTACAATGTTTCCACACTACGCTACATTAAAGTGACTACTATTACGCTTACATTCTGTATTCCCTCCTACCTAGAGCGAAGGTGTTGGACATCAAAATTTTTCTTGTAGTGTGTTAATAGTGTGTTGGCCTAATCAACTTAAGGTCCCCCACTAGCACTTTTAAAAGATCTTCAAAACGGGGACGCGCATAGGTAATGAGTTGCAAGTCGTTCGAGTGTATTTTTGGCATGAAAAGCTTTTCAAATTAAAATATGCCGGTTCACCAATTTGTACAAAACGATTAAATAGCAGTGCGCCACTAATTGCAAGAAAACATAGGTGGAGATATAACGCACTAAAATATCGTTTTTATGATTTCTGCGTTCTAGCAGTGACAAGATACTCAATTTTTCGAGCACTTTCTCATATCAGCATTACTAGCATTAACAGGAAAAACAATGCCAGCTTAGAAATCAAACGGAGAATTACTCTTTCCAACAAGAACTACTTTGGACTGAGTAGGCAATTGAAAAGCAGAGGGAAAAAGGGACATCCACTGAGTTCGGAGAGGCAGATGAAACAAAACTTGACCTCCCTTGATGCTCGCGATTCGCGTTAACTACCACGAAACAGGAATAGCTGGCGCGACTTGTAACGAAACGGCTAAAATTGCTTAGACGGCTAAGCGCCCATTGATGATTATGCCCCACAATCTGTAGCGTGTTGCAGAACGGCCCTGGCCTTATCCTTTCGTGGGATATTTTTCAAAGTGTTTAGTTTGCTATTTTGGCAGGAAGCGAACTCCTCCGTTGGCATGTCAATGGGAAAAGGTATTTTCAAACTTAATAAATATTATATTCCTTGTTCCACACAACGAACTTTTTCTCATCCCTCCATCACGATTCTATCCACTTTTTAGTTTATATGCGATTATGGGAACTGTACTTTTTTCAGAGAAAACATTTTCTCAGTATCCCATTGATGTTTGCGCTATAGAACAAGATTGAAGTTTCTAAGCGATCTTATGTAAATTTGAAAAAAAAAGGATGAACTTAGCAGCTTATTTTGATTTGTGCTTACATGGCTCCGATTTTTTCGGAGTTGTTAAGAAGTTTGTAGGAGAAGCTTGACCAGACTTCATTGGCGTTTCTGCCGAAATTAAAGGGTTGATCGTATTTGTGTCCAACACAGGTATTCTACTTCGGGGATGAAATAAGCCTTTTTTCCATTGAAACACTGTATTCATGTATGGATATCTGCTTTTTTATCAAATATACCTTATCACTACATATCGTAATGACTTTTACTTTAACAAGTAATGAAGGCTAAGTTCGGGTGTAACCGAATATTACATACTCAGCTGAGAGCTTTGGAGACAAAATAAGGCAAAATCACCATGTAGGAAAATTAACCGAGGGAAAACCTGGAATGTGTTTGTGTGACATGGTTATCAAATGGAAGGTATTAAAGAGTATTTTAAAAGGGAGTGGGCTATAGGTGGACGCCATTTCGAGATATCGCACAGCGGTTGGTCTTATATGGAGTTGATGGCCAAAAATACTTCCAGTAGAGATATCAACGTGAAACTTTGCTCACGGCTTTACAAATATGTGATAATTTTTTTTTAATAAAATTTGTGCGGGTGATACCTTGCATACAAAAAGTAAGTAGATGTGTGGGGAAAAGTGGTTAGATGTGTCTATCGCAAATACAATATTTAATGAGACTAACTAATGAAATTAAAGTTATTAAAATATCTTGCATACATAACAATAACAAAACAACAAACACACACAAAAGTTTACATTTGCATATCGTCGACTGGATAAAATAATGTCGTATGTTACATGTGAGTACATATAACATACGACAAAAATTTATCACGTCGACGCTATCAGAAAACTGTCGCAAAACATAGTTAGTGGCAGAAAGTGGCATCTGATATTAACATTGCGTAATCACAAAGCTTTAACTAATAAAAAGATATAAGTCCCAACGTGAGGATTGGTGAGGAACCCAACTAAAACTTTAGCTGATATTGAAGTATTTGTACAAATAAACACTAAAAAAACACTGGTGAAATTTTTAATAACAAAAAAATACAAAAAGATAAAAACACTAAAATTTTTTCGAAATGAAGTAAATAACTTTCACTTCAATATTCATTTCTACTTATTTCAATATAATAATATTTTATGTATTTTTAAATAGCTTAAACTTGCACTTTATTTTTAACTTGCTCGCACTGCAAAAACCAACTAACACCATAATTTCAATTTTGAAGCTATTCTTAAAGAACACAGTTCGAATACAGCAAAAACAAATACACCTTTTAAAAGGCTGTTCTAATAAGAGATACTAACGACACATTTGGTGGCAAACTTTTCACTTCGATTTTTTTTTTTATTTTTGGACTATGGAACCGACCACTGTGTCGCCATAAAGGTGGACCAGGGGTGACTCAAGAATGTGTTTGTACGATGTGGGAATCAAATGAATAGCTTTAATGAGTATTTTAAAAGGATGCGGGCCATAGGTCTAAACGTGGACGCCTTTTCGAGATATCGCCATAAAGGTGGACCAGGGGTGACTCCAGAATTGGGTATCAAATGAAAAGTGTTAATGAGTATTTTAAAAGGAAGTCTGCCTTAGGTCTATAGGTGAACGTCTTTTCGAGATATCGCCATATATGTGGACCAGGGGTGACTCTAGAATACGTTTGTACGAAATGGGTATCAAATTAAAGGTATAAATGTGGGTTTTAAAAGGGAGTGGCCCTTAGTTGTATATGTGAAGGCGTTTTAGAGATATCGACCAAAATGTGGACCAGGGTGACCCAGAACATCATCTGTCGGGTACCACTAATTTATTTATATTTGACATACCACGAACAGTATTCCTGCCAAGATTCCAAGGGTTTTTGATTTCGCCCTGCAGAACTTTTTCATTTTCTTCTACTTAATATGGTAGGTGTCACACCCATTTTACAAAGTTTTTTTTTTAAGTTATATTTTGCGTCAATAAACCAATCCAATTACCATGTTTCATCCCTTTTTTCATATTTGGTATAGAATTATGGCATTTTTTTTTTATACTCAGTTGAGCAGAGCTCACAGAGTATATTAAGTTTGATTGGATAACGGTTGGTTGTACATATATAAAGGAATCGAGATAGATATAGACTTCCATATATCAAAATAATCAGGATCGAAAAAAAATTTGATTGAGCCATGTCCGTCCGTCCGTCCGTCCGTTAACACGATAACTTGAGTAAATTTTGAGGTATCTTGATGAAATTTGGTATGTAGGTTCCTGAGCACTCATCTCAGATCGCTATTTAAAATGAACGATATCGGACTATAACCACGCCCACTTTTTCGATATCGAAAATTTCGAAAAACGGAAAAAGTGCGATAATTCATTACAAAAGACCGATAAAGCGACGAAACTCGGTAGATGAGTTGAACTTATGACGCAAAATATAAAATTAGTAAAATTTTGGACAATGGGCGTGGCACCGCCCACTTTTTAGAGAAGGTAATTTAAAATTTTGCAAGCTGTAATTTGGCAGTCGTTGAAGATATCATGATGAAATTTGGCAGGAGCGTTACTCTTATTACTGCATGTACGCTTAATAAAAATTAGAAAAATCGGAGAAGGACCACGCCCACTTTTAAAAAAAAATTTTTTAAAGTAAAATTTTAACAAAAAATTTAATATCTTTACAGTATATAAGTAAATTATGTCAAGATTCAACTCCAGTAATGATATGGTGCAACAAAATACAAAAATAAAAGAAAATTTAAAAATGGGCGTGGCTCCGCCCTTTTTCATTTAATTTGTCTAGGATACTTTTAATGCCATAAATCGAACAAAAATTAACCAATCCTTTTGAAATTTGGCAGGGGCATAGATTTTATGGCGCTAACTGTTTTCTGTGAAAATGGGCGAAATCGGTTGATGCCACGCCCAGTTTTTATACACAGTCGTCCGTCTGTCCTTCCGCATGGCCTTTAACACGATAACTTGAGCAAAAATCGATATATCTTTACTAAACTCAGTTCACGTACTTATCTGAACCCACTTTACCTTGGTATGAAAAATGAACGAAATCCGACTATGACCACGCCCACTTTTTCGATATCGAAAATTGCAAAAAATGAAAAAAATGCCATAATTCTATACCAAATACGAAAAAAAGGGATGAAACATGGTAAGTTAATTGGATTGTTTTATTGACGCGAAATATAACTTTAGAAAAAACTTTATAAAATGGTTGTGACACCTACCATATTAAGTAGAAGAAAATGAAAAAGTTCTGCAGGGCGAAATAAAACACCCTTAAAATCTTGCCAGGTATTACATATATAAATAAATTAGCGGTATCCAACCGATAATGTTCTGGGTCACCCTAGTCCACATTTTGGTCGATATCTGGAAAACGCCTTCACATATACAACTACCACCACTCCCTTTTAAAACTCTCATTAGTACATTTAATTTGATACCCAAATCGTACAAACTCATTCTAGAGTCACCCCTGGTCCACCTTTATGGCGATATCTCGAAAAGGCGTCCACCTATAGAACTAAGCCCCACACCCTTTTTAAATACTCATTAACACCTTTCTTTTGATGCCCATATTGTACAAACAAATTCTAGCGTCACCCCTGGTCCACCTTTATGGCGATATCACGAAAATGCGACCACCTATACAACAACCACCACTCCCTTTTAAAACCCTCATTAATACCTTTAATTTGATACCCATATCGTACAAACACATTCCAGAGTCACCCCTGGTCCACCTTTGTGGATATATTCCGAAAAGGTGTCCACCTATAGAACTAAGCCCCACGCCCTTTTAAAATACTCATTAACACCTTTCTTTTGATACCCATATTGTACAAACAAATTCTAGGGTCACCCCTGGTCCCCCTTTATGGCGATATCTCGAAACGGCGTCCACCTATGGAACTAAGGATTACTCCCTTTTAAAATACTCATTAACACCTTTCATTTGATACCCATATCGTACAAACGCATTCTCGAGTCACCCCTGGTCCACCTTTATGACGATATCTCGAAACGGTGTCCACCTATAGAACTAAGGCCCACTCCCTTTTAAAATACTCATTAGCACCTTTCGTTTGATGCCCATATCGTACAAACGCATTCTAGAGTCAACCCTGATCCACCTTTATGGCTATATCCCTAAATGGCGTCCACCTATAGAACTATGGCCCACTCCCTCATAAAATACTCTTTAATGCCTTTCATTTGATACACATGTCATACAAACACATTCCAGGGTTTCCCTCGGTTCATTTTCCTACATGGTTATTTTCCCTTATGTTGTCACCATAGCTCTCAACTGAGTATGTAATATTCGGTTACACCCGAACTTAACCTTCCTTACTTGTTTTCATTTTTCGTAACTTTCGATATCGGAAAAGGGGGCGTGGTCATAGTCGGATTTCAGCCATTTTCTTTATCAAGATAAAGTGAGTTCAGATAAGTACGTGAACTAAGTTTAGTAAAGATATATCGATTTGTTTTCGTGTTAACGGCCGAGCGGAAGGACAGACGGTCGACTGTGTATAAAAACTGGGCGTGCCTTCAACCGATTTCACCCATTTTCACAGAAAACAGTTACCGTCATTGAAGCTATGTCCCTACAAAATTTCACAAGGAGAGGTGAATTTTTGTTCGATAGAAGAATAGGTTTAGGCTGAAAAAGTAGGAAATAAGAAAACACCAGAAAATTTCGTATTAATAAAAGGAATGAACAAATGGCTTTTTATTTTAACCACTTAAAAAACCACAAGTGTTAAAGAAAGTGTAACAAATGTTGTGAAATTAAAAGTATTAAATATTTAAAAAATAGCATTTACGTGGATATATTTAGGCCTGCAGCCTAAACAGATTTATGGCATTAAAAGTATCCTAGACAAATTAAATGGAAAAGGCGGAGCCCCGCCCATTGTGAATTTTCTTTTATTTTTGTATTTTGTTGCACCATATCATTACTGGGGTTGAATGTTGACATAATTTACTTTTATACTGTAAAGATATTAACTTTTTTTTTTAATTTGACTTTAAAAACAATTTTTTTTTTAAGTGGGCGTGGTCGTTCTCCGATTTTGCTAATTTTTATTATGAATACATACAGTAATAGGAGTAATGTTCCTGCCAAATTTCATCATGATATCTTCAACGACTGCCAAATTGCAAACTGCAAAACTTCTAAATTACCTTCTTTTAAAAGTGGGCGGTGACACGCCCATTGTCCAAAATTTTACTAGTTTTCTGTTCCGCGTCGTAAGGCCAACCTAGCTACCAAGTTTCATCGCTTTTTTTTCGAAATTGTCGATATCGAAAAAGTGGGCGTGGTTATAGTCCGATTTCGGTCATTTTAAATAGTGATCTGAGATGAACCTACATACCAAATTTCATCAGATAACTCAAAATTTACTCAAGTCATTGTGTTCACGGACAGACAGACGGACTGTCGGACGGACGGACTGACATGGCTAAATGGATTTCTTTTTTGTCCACATCATTTTGATATATAGAAGTCTATATCTATCTCGATTAGTTTATGCCGTTACGGGGTACCGTTATGCGAACACAATTAATATACCCTGTGAGCTCTTCTCCGCTAAGTATAAAAAGTATTTCAGTTCTAAACTAAATTGGCCTGACACTCTTGACAGACAAACTCAATGCAAACACATTCTTATTGTCATATTTAATTAAATTCCTAAAAGTTTAACAGCAAGCACCCACATATACTTATATACACATATGTTTCTATACTATAATCGAAAATACTCGTATACAAGGTGATAAAAGAACAAGGTTGATTCCAGTTAACAGCAACAATAAAGAAACATAAGAAATTTTAAAACTTTTTGTATTGAAATTCCCGGAAGAACGGGGATAGCATTTGCATATATTAACAGGAAAAGACCTACCGCATCGAGGACCTTGGGTTCACGCGCCGGGCAAAGCAACACCAAAATTTCAGAAACAAATTTTTTTCAAGTAGAACAAAGTTTTTCTCGGAGGGGTCGCCCCACGGTAATGATTGGGCAATCACTCCGCGTGTATTTCTGCCATGAAAAACTTCGCAGTGAAAACTCATCTGCCTTGCAGATGCTGTTCGGAGTCGGCATAAAACAAAAAAGTCCCGTCCTGCCAATTTGTGGGAAAAATTTAAAGAAGCGCGACGCAAGTTTGAAGAGAAGCTCAGTCTTAAATCCTTGGAAATGTTATCACACTTTAAATCTCTTGTCAAGCAAAATGTGCTAAAATATTCGTAAACATGAAAAATGCATGAAGTGTTTAAATTCACAATATTTAGGTCGCGTGAGTTTGCACTAATTTTCAGACCTTGATTAAAATTAGATGGAGTTTAAGCTGAGCTTTCTTTGAAAATATCTTCTAACTTGTGCTCAGGCCTATGCATTTAGAGGCTGCCTGAGACATTTTACTGAAAGTTTTAGCTAACATAATTATAAAATTCTAAGACCTTTAACTTTTTTGGATCTGCAAGAATAAATGTCGAATGACTTTCAAGTAAAGCTGCAAATATCTGGGTATCATGCGGTTCAGTTTGCTTGATACTCGTTCGAAACACGTTCGTTGGTCAAATGTTTGCTCAAGCGAGCTACCAAAAGAAAAAATTTAAAACTTAGTTTTAAATATTTTTTAAATATGTACTACGTCGTACATATCATTGTGTGTTTGGACATGGTGCTATGCCTATAGATGGGCAGCGATGCATTTCAATACTTATCCATCGACGCACGCAGCTTTCTTATTTAAAGGCAAGTAAGGTAAAATCAGAGATAAAAAGAAGTCCAGTGCACTTTCTCAAAATTCAATGTTCAAAGTCAAAGGGATAGCAATGCAATGCCGCTCTCATCCTACCGAACACAGCGCAGCATTTAGCATTCGCTGAAAAACAACCAAATGAATAGTTCTGTCAGGCCTAACCGCATGAGTCCCGACGTTCTACATCTGTCGCCACTTGTACTGTGGCTATATCTACTGCTTTATCGTCGGCCATTCGCTTTACTATGTGTTGGCTTTAGGTCGGCTAGAAATGGAACCGCAATGATAGTAGTGATAATGGCTCCACCAATAGTAATCTAACAATTTGTACCAACGTGTCGACTTTGAGACTCACACAATGCCGGAAGCACATAATATGTGGAAAGCAGCATAGATATTTACCATATACTGGTGTACTCGGGAGATTTTTTCGTGCCCGAAAATTGGTTTGCATACACTCAAGAGGTGAGTTTCGTTTCTCCTCTTTTCTTTCGATTGCAGTATCGTCCTGTCTGTCCCTTATTTCATTTATCTGCCTTCCACTCTTACTCTCATCCTCAGTCCAACTCAACTTGCACCCAAACCCTTTCTCAATTCTTCGCACCATTCTTGCAATCTAGCTCTTGTTCGTGACCTTGCCTTTTTTTTGCATCTTCAGATGTTCGCCCAATTCCAATGTCATAAAAGTCCTCTACTTCCCTTGACAGCAGATCCGAAGTAAAACAAGGATCGCGGCGTCAGACACTGTCCAATAAACACTTGCTATTTGTATAGCAGTAATTCGGTAGGCAGCTAATATATCTTTGTAGTGGGTAGTTTTAAATCCGTGCCACACTGGTGCAGCGTATAATATTATCGAGCTGGTAACGTTGAACAATACCTGATGGGTAGCTTCACCTTGACCCTCGCTCTCATTCCCATTCTCACTTCTACCCCCACTCACATTCTCACTTCAACTCTCGCCCCCACATATACTCCAAAGCTCTATTCTGTTCTTATTACAACTCCCAACTTCACTCCACCACAACCCTCACCTCCAATGCACGCCCCTCTATTCTATTAGATATATTCTTCAAATAGTTGCGGAGATACCGTGAATAAAATTTCTTCAGAATACGGGGCGTGTAACCGCCTACTTTTTTCTATTCTTGAACAATAACGAAACAAAAAAAAAAATAACTTGTCAAAATAAGACAAGCCGTTTTTAGTTTTAGCCCTCCCTTTAGGAATTCACTGAACCCAATTCAAAAGCAAAATAAAAATATCAAAATAAAAATTGCTCATATAATCAACAAAGGTAGAGAGGTTTCTCTCTTTTGGAATACCTTGTACCTCAACTTGCAAGTACCCAACCAGTTATATATAAAGTAATGTTGGTAATGAGTTAATTACGCCAACGCGACTCATGCAAATAAACCACCAATTAGTACGATATTTCGAGACGCTAAAAACTTTTGCGTGCTAGTTTGTGGCTAGTGAACTTAAAAGTTTCTTAAATAAACACGACTAAGATTACGAAATAAACATTTGTATTTCAAGATTGATCAGGAGCCTGTATGAAAGTTTGGCAGCCTTCATTCCATTAAAAGCCTTGATGTGGGTTGAAGTTAAATTTATTCGACAAAATTACTTACACACTATTTAAGTGTGCTTCTTTTGAAGCTCACACAAAATATACACCTGGTGAATTGGGCTGCCTCATAGCTAAGTACTAGAGCCTTCCTTCTTAGCGATAGCTAACAGCAATTGAAGATGCCAGTGAAAGTCTCCTTTTCTTCAGGGTTTTTATCAATTTGAATAATATGACCTAGATTGCGATGTCTTTGGAGCTTTTTTTGGGTATTTATGTATACATAACATGTGAAGAACCATTAGTTCCAGAGAAGTTTTCTCTCTACTTCCTAAATGCTCATCCCATTTTATTTCGACACCGTCCATAACTGCTAACCATATATCAGAAGATGTGTGATAAAAAAGCATAAGATTGACCACTTTTTTCTTCGTGAGGGGACATCACCTTTTAATCGTTTTCTCAGTCCAAAGAAGCATTTGTGGAGTGACGTGGGATTTTTAGGTCGATATTGTTTTCACCTCCAATTACGGCTTCCTAGGCTCCTGCATTTACTTCACACTCTCGAGTTTATATTTGTCAAAGGCTGTAGAATTTTCTATGATGACGTCAAATACGTTTTCTTCTAAGTTTACCACAAGAATCACTTTTCCCTCTAACTAATAATTTTATTTCCACTTTGGTAGGCCTTTTTCTAAACATTGACGTCGAAGAAAAGATCAACGTGTCAAACCGATTAAATTGGGTCCTATACGGAATTTAGCTTATCGTTAAAATCCAGTCAGTAGTAGATTTATCAAAAATTTCGTAGTATGGCAAGAGGGAGAGAGTGATAAAGGAAAAGCTAGAGAGATACGTAGAATAACTGGCGAGGTGAAAGAAAAGAGGAACACTAAGTTTCAGAGGCTCATTAGCACTTGCCATGGTAGGTGCTTCTATGTAACGGAGGGACTCGAGAATTCTCCCGGCCAAGGGCTACCATTACAGAATAACCCATTTTACTTTATCGCGTTCCACTCACAAATTATCATTCTCGGAACAGATTGCAGGTGACTGTTCCACACTATCTTACTACAAGAAAGTGTTTTACCTAACCCCGGCCCAGAGAAGTGATGCTGTTGCGTTTTCCGGAAACAATTTTTTTGGGACAGTCACACTCTTGTCAGCGCGTCACATGTGTGCTGCCAAGCGGCGCACCAAAAAACACCAGGAACTTTGGTACTCTCCCTAGACCATATGCCAGGGCCACAACAGTACCAGCCCCTCACCCCCAGAGCGACAACATCAAAGACTGTTACAAGAGTAAGAAAAAAATAAAAAATAACTATAAGGCGCTATAACCTTTGAAGAAATTTTAGGCTAAGCTTCCCTTCCAATTTGCGTGGTGCTCCTATTTTTCCTACAAATTGGTGGGAAGGGACCTACTTGTCCTATGGCGACTCTTAACGACATCTGCAAGGCAGTTGAGTTTTCACTGAAAGCTTTTCATGGCATAAACACAGTCGGAGTGCTCGCCAAACACTACCGAGGGGCAACCCCGCTAATAAAAATGTTCATCTAATTGAAAAAACTTGTTTCTACAATTTTGATGTTGTTTTGCCCGGAGCGTGAAACCAAGATCTTCGGTTTGGTTGGCGGAGCACGCTACCATCACACCACGACAGCTGCCGGTATGGTATGTTTTGGTAAGATATACCAAAATTTATGCAATACAACTGTCGCAGGCTCTACTTAGTAGTCTTATATTTTTTTTTAAATTGCTATCATGAAAATAACCACGAATATACAACTTTGTACATAAAACTCATGAAAGATGTGCGAACTTGCAGTTTGAGTGCGAAAATCTTTGACAACAAATATGCTCAGAAATAAAAATTCCATTACTATCCTTCCAGACGGGTCGAAAATGGTTTCTTTGTTGTAATATAAACAGCTCTTAGAAGAATGACGCAGACAATACAAAATGGAAATTTTCTTTCAGCACAGCAGCCAATTTATTCAGATTTATGATAATTCCAAAATAATACATGGCCTCAATTTGTTTGTTGCTGACCGAAAATATTTAGGCTTTTAAAAATGTATTAACCAGCTGGTGCGCCGTCAACTAACTGCGCTTTAAGTCCAAAAATGCCATATTGAATTGTTCATCATTTGTTTGAATTTGGCAGCTAATTTTGGTTTGATATAATTTTATGACAATGCGCTCAATATATCACCACAACCATACATAGTTTAAGAATTTTAAGGTAAATTCGTTTAAAAAATTTTGACGTAGATAGAAATTTTAAGAAGTAGTAATTGTTTTTATACATAGGAACTAACCTTGCAACACTATTTAAATTTAAAAATGTGAGTTTCAATAAAATTTGTGTGAGAGTTTTAATTTTTTCTGAACAGACTTCAAAAACCATCAAAAACGTTTTTCCCCTACACCTCGTATTGGTTTCCAAACTTCACCATGGCTTTCGAAAATCACATAGGAAGGAAGGGTCTACCTCTCCATCTTATCTCAAAAGGTAAACGGCAAACAATTTGAATGGTCGAATCGGTCGAGTTTGGTAATGCAACCTCCTAGATAAGAAGAACTTTAAAAGGAGTAACTCAGGGAGGTTTCTTTTCAACAATTTTTTCTAATTTGTATAGCCAAAGCTCCCTTTCTCACCACTAGCAGTTACTATTGTTTCCCACCGATGACTACATGATAATGGCAACAGATTCTAGCCCTTCCATAGACTATGCTATAAAATTAACAACTACAAAATCTCCCTAGTACTTACAGTTTTTTGTCTCTGGTATTTGGGCACTATCACGATCGAGTCTGCGGGGAGCTAGTTCATGACGAGGACATGGCAAATATTGGCCATATTGGCAGTCCACGTCGATGGTAATATCCTACCGACTATCCGCCAACCAAATCAAATACCTCCCTAGCAGTATCTAAAATCAATCCCGATGTATGCAAAATATGTCCTACATGTTATGATCTCCGGGTGACGATAACAATTTCTGCAACTTTTATGTGAAACATACGTCTCTAACTCCGTCATATCTCTTTGGTCAAACTCTATTCAAAATGTCGTTTTGCTTGGACTTCCTCGTCGTCGACAAGATGTGAGTGTAATGGCACCTATTGCCATGTTGCGATGATATGGCACTTAATGAAATAATTAAACCATACATGACTGAACCGAAACCGGGCAAGTATTTGGCGGAAAGCTAGAATTATCTATGCTATAGGCGAGTACCACTATCCCCATAAACCGAGCATATTTGAAACAGTCTTTTATAAAATCTGTGCTTTACAGCTTTTGTCTTTCCAAAACTTATACCTGCCTCTTCGCTCCGCTTTGTAGATTTTGAAGTTTGGTTCCTGTCATTCCGGCTAGTTCACCTCCTGGTTCTGAGTCTGGGTTTTTGCCTTCCCTTTTCTTCCTATTATAAACAGCTCTGCCTATTGCTGCCTTTTGGTGCTTCTTCCCATTCGATTCGGTTGCAAAATTGAGGATTGCTCATAGCAAAATCTTTGAGCTGTCTTCGACATTCTTCCACTGCATCCACTAGATCCAAGCGCTGCATAATTTTTAACGCTGTCCGGTATTGTGAGCGGGTACTCTTAAGCTCCCTATCTCGTTGTTCCCGTTCTAACGTTAGTTCTTGGCTGTGCTGGTTTAACGCTCCTTTACCGAGCGCACTGATTGCACACTATCACCATTATCCGCGTCCGAATCATCGCTGAAAGCGATTTCCGCTTCCCCTGCTTGCGACGCCATCGTCAATCTTTTCTTTTTTCTTTTTTTAAGTATAAATATTTTTTTTTTTAATTTGCATCCCCATACGTTAAATCTATAATATCCTTAATATATATTATATGATATAAAATAAAATATAACCAATTATTAATTCCATCTCTTACAATTCTTTTCAGGTATGTAAAACACAGTAAAACACAACTCCACACAAATACATATTTAGTAGGTAAGAAATAAGAAACTTTACATGTGCTTATATACATATGCATAGCAAAGGCCTAGTATCTAAATTTATTGAGCTGAAATAACAGGCCCAAGTTCTTATTAAACCTCTTAGTCAATAACGACAACAAGGAGTGATAAACGTGGGAAGAATCAGCTAAAGGAAATGTGATATTTGGAGGAACAAAAGCCAGTGCAGAAATTGTTTACAAGCGTTAAACGGAAATATTCACACTGTCTATATATCTGTGGCCTCATGCAATAACCGCTTAAGTCTACTTAAGAAGAATTTGAGTTATTAGTGGTATGGTGTTCGCGAATTAAAGCTACATATTTGTGTCCAAATAGTATCCTTCTAGGTAAACTAATAGAGAAGTTATTAGCAAGTGCATAATCGCCGAACTCGAAACTGTACTAATTTGTATTTTCATAAGTAGCTTATGTGTTCTTAAGAAGAAATGTAAACATTTATTTGTGTTGTATAATACGTCTATCCCGAGATAAGGGGTTATTGCAAACATATTTTCTTAATAAATAGGCACATTTTAGTATAAACTAGAAATAGCTTAAGTCGTAGTAAGCGATTATTGCAAAATGGAAAACCTACGAAGAGGAGTGATAACTAGAATTAGGTTTTTAATGTAAATTTGTTATGCCGCGAATAACGGACCTCTATCGAGATAAGCTGTTATTGCATCCATTGTATAACACGTTTGAGTTCTTAAGTCTACTTAAGTTTTTGTAGTATAAACAAATAGCACACATCCAGTGTACTTATCACAAACTTTCATAGCAGATATTTCGTTAAAGGAAATAAAAATGAATAAAAAATCGTTTTCTATCTCTGGATTTGATCTCACAACCTTCCGATCGCAAGCTAGTCACTTTACTCGTCTGCCAAAGGCTGTTCTCTCAGCTTCAAAATTGTCCGTATTTGAACATGAAATATTCAAATTTGTGGCAATTTGATTTCTTTAATATAAAAGTTACGCACTAAGTATGAACGCGTTAGTAAATTACATTTAAAAGTGTTCCAGTTGAGTGAAAAGTGCAGTGTTAACTGTTTTTAATTTGGCGAGATCCTTAAATTTCCGAAGAGATCTAAACAGTTCTGTATTTTTCAATACGAAAATCAAAAAAAAAATAAGTAAGGAAGGCTAAGTTCGGGTGTAACCGAACATTACACACTCAGCTGAGAGCTTTGGAGACAAAATAAGGGAAAATCACCATGTAGGAAAATTAACCGAGGGAAAACCTGGAATGTGTTTGTGTGACATGGTTATCAAATGGAAGGTATTAAAGAGTATTTTAAAATAAAGTGGGCTATAGGTGGACGCCATTTCGGGACATCGCCATAAAGGTGGAGGGGGTGACTCTAGAATGTGTTTGTACGATATCCATATTCTTAGTTCCATAGGCGGACGCCGTTTCGAGACATCGCCATAAAGGTGGAGGGGGTGACTCTAGAATGTGTTTGTACGATATGGGTATCAAAAGAAAGGTGTAAATGGGTATTTTAAAAGGGAGTGGGTTTTAGGTCTATGGGTGGACGCCTTTTCGAGATATCGCCATAAATGTGGACCAGGGGTGACTCTATAATGTGTTTGTATGATATGGGTATCAAATTAAAGGTATTAATGAGGGTTTTAAAAGGGATGGTGATAGTTGTATATGTGAAGGCGTTTTCGAGATATCGACCAAAATGTGGACCAGGGTGACCCAGAACATCATCAGTCGGGTACCACTAATTTATTTATATATGTAATACCAGGAACAGTGTTCCTGCCAAGATTCCAAGGGCTTTTGATTTCGCCTTACAGAACTTTTTCATTTTCTTCTACTTAATATGGTAGGTGTTACACCCATTTTACAAAGTCTTTTCTAAAGTTATTTTTTGCGTCAATAAACCAATCAAATTACCATGTTTCATCCATTTTTTCGTATTAGATATAGAATTATGGCATTTTTACATTATACTCAGTTGAGCAAAGCTCACAGAGTATATTAAGTTTGATTGGATAACGGTTGGTTGTACATATATAAAGGAATCGAGATAGATATAGACTTCCATATATCAAAATAATCAGGATCGAAAAAAAATTTGATTGAGCCATGTCCGTCCGTCCGTCCGTCCGTCCGTTAACACGATAACTTGAGTAAATTTTGAGGTATTTTGATGAAATTTGGTATGTAGGTTCCTGAGCACTCATCTCAGATCGCTATTTAAAATGAACGATATCGGACTATAACCACGCCCACTTTTTCGATATCGAAAATTTCGAAAAACCGAAAAAATGCGATAATTCATTGCCAAAGGCGGCTAAAGCGATGAAACTTGGTAGATGGGTTGCAGTTATGACGCAGAATAGAAAACTAGTAAGATTTTGGACAATGGGCGTGGCACCGCCCACTTTTACAAGAAGGTAATTTAAAAGTTTTGCAAGCTGTAATTTGGCAGTCGTTGAAGATATCATGATGAAATTTGGCAGGAACGTTACTACTATTACTATATATGTGCTAAATAAAAATTAGCAAAATTGGATGAAGAACACGCCCACTTTTTAAAAAAAATTTTTTTTAAATTCAAATTTTAACAAAAAAGTTAATATCTTTACTGTATATAAGTAAATTAAGTCAAAATTCAACTCCAGTAATGATATGATGCAACAAAATCCAAAAATAAAAGAAAATTTCAAAATGGGCGTGGCTCCGCCCATTTTCATTTAGTTTGTCTAGAATACTTTTAATGCCATAAGTCGAACAAAAATTTACCAATCCTTCTCAAATTTGGTAGGAGCATAGATTCTGTGACGATAACTGTTCTCTGTGAAAATGGGCGAAATCGGTTGAAGCCACGCCCAGTTTTTATACACAGTCCACCGTCTGTCCTTCCGCTCGGCCGTTAACACAATAACTTGAGCAAAAACCGATATATCTTTACTAAACTTAGCCCACGTACTTATCTGAACTCACTTTATCTTGGTATAAAAAATGGCCGAAATCCGACCATAACCACGCCCACTTTATCGATATCGAAAATTACGAAAAATGAAAAAAATGCCATAATTCTATACCAACTACGAAAAAAGGGATGAAACATGGTAACTGGATTGGTTTATTGACGCAAAATATAACTTTGGAAAAAACTTTGTAAAATGGGTGTGACACCTACCATATTAAGTAGAAGAAAATGAAAAAGTTCTACAAGGCGAAATCAACAGCCCTTGGAATCTTGGCAGGAATACTGTTAGTGGTATTGCATATATAAATAAATTAGCAGTACCCGACAGATGATTTTCTGGATCACCTGGTCCACATTTTGGTCGATATCGCGAGAACGCCTTCACATATACATCTAAGGGCCACTCGCTTTTAAAACCCTCATTAATACTTTTAATTTGATATCCATATCGTACAAACACATTCTAGAATCACCCTGGCCCACCCTAATGGCGATATCTCGGAAAGGCGTCCACCTATAGACCTAATGCCCACTCCCTCTTAAAATGCTCAGTAACACCTTTCGTTTGATACCCATATCGTACAAACATTCTAGAGTCACCCCTGGCCCACCCTAATGGCGATATCTCGAAAAGGCGTCCACCTATAGACCTAATGCCCACTCCCTCTTAAAATGCTCAGTAACACCTTTCGTTTGATACCCATATCGTACAAACATTCTAGAGTCACCCCTGGCCCACCCTAATGGCGATATCTCGAAAAGGCGTCCACATATAGACCTAATGCCCACTCCCTCTTAAAATGCTCAGTAACACCTTTCGTTTGATACCCATATCGTACAAACATTGTAGAGTCACCCTTGGTCCACCTTTATGGCGATATCTCGAAAAGGCGTCCACCTATAGAACTAAGGATTACTCCCTTTTAAAATACTCATTACCACCTTTCATTTGATACCCATATCGTACAAACACATTCTAGAGTCACCGTGGCCCACCCTAATGGCGATATCTCGAAAAGGCGTCCACCTATAGACCTAATGCCCACTCCCTCTTAAAATGCTCAGTAACAACTTTCGTTTGATACCCATATCGTACAAACATTCTAGAGTCACCCCTGGCCCACCCTAATGGCGATATCTCGAAAAGGCGTCCACCTATAGACCTAATGCCCACTCCCTCTTAAAATGCTCAGTAACACCTTTCGTTTGATATCCATATCGTACAAACATTCTAGAGTCACCCTTGGTCCACGTTTATGGCGATATCTCGAAAAGGCGTCCACCTATAGAACTAAGGATTACTCCCTTTTAAAATACTCATTACCACCTTTCATTTGATACCCATATCGTACAAAAACATTCTAGAGTCACCCCTTTCCCACCCTAATGGCGATATCTCGAAAAGGCGTCCACCTATAGACCTAATGCCCACTCCCTCTTAAAATGCTCAGTAACACCTTTCGTTTGATACCCATATCGTACAAACATTCTAGAGTCACCCCTGGCTCACCCTAATGGCGATATCTCGAAAAGGCGTCCACCTATAGACCTAATGCCCACTCCATCTTAAAATGATCAGTAACACCTTTCGTTTGATACCCATATCGTACAAACACAATCTAGAGTCACCCCTGGCCCACCCTAATGACGATACCTCGAAAAGGCGTCCACCTATAGACCTCATGCCCACTTCCTCTTAAAATGCTCAGTAGCACCTTTCGTTTGATACCCATATCGTACAAACATTCTAGAGTCACCATTGGTCCACCTTTATGGCGATATCTCGAAAAGGCGTCCACCTATAGAACTAAGGATTACTCCCTTTTAAAATACTCATTACCATCTTTCATTTGATACCCATATCATACAAACACATTCTGGAGTCACCCCTGGCCCACCCTAATGGCGACATTTCGAAAAGGCGTGCACCTATAGACCTAATGCCCACTCCCTCTTAAAATGCTCAGTAACACCTTTCATTTGATTCCCATATCGTACAACTAGAGACACCCCTGGTCCACCTTTATGGCGATATCTCGAAACGGCGTCCACCTATGGAACTAAGGATCACTGCTTTTCAAAATATTCATTAACAGCTTTCATTTGATACCCATATCGTACAAACATATTCTAGAGTCACCCCTGGTCCACCTTTATGGCGATTTCTCGAAAAGGCGTTCACCTATAGAACTAAAGCCCATTCCCTTTTAAAGTACTCATTATCACCTTTCATTTGATACCCATATCGTACAAACACATTCTAGAGTCAGCCCTGGTCCACCTTTATGGCGATATCCCTAAATGGCGTCCATCCATAGAACTATGGCCTACTCTCTCTTAAAATACTCTTTAATACCTTCCATTTGATACACATGTCATACAACCACATTCCAGGGTTACCCTAGGTTCATTTTCCTACATGGTGATTTTCCTTATCTTGTCTCCATAGCTCTCAACTGAGTATGTAATGTTCGGTTACACCCGAACTTAGCCTTCCTTACTTGTTTTTAGTAATTTTCGATTTCGAAAAAGTGGGCGCGGTTATAGTCGCATTTCTTCCATTTTTTGAACCAAGATAAAGTGGGTTCAGATAAGTACGTGGACTAAGTTTAGTAAAGATATATCGGTTTATGCTCAAGTTATCGTGCTATCGACCGAGGGGAAGGACAGGCGGACCACTGTGTATAAAAAC
Organism: Eurosta solidaginis; assembly: GCF_040869045.1. Classification (NCBI taxonomy): domain Eukaryota; kingdom Metazoa; phylum Arthropoda; class Insecta; order Diptera; family Tephritidae; genus Eurosta; species Eurosta solidaginis. The sequence continues at coordinate 214,534,873 of NC_090322.1, read as the reverse complement.
TGAGCGTGGCTTCAACCGATTTCGCCCATTTTCACGGAAAATAATTACCGTCATAGAATCTATGCCCTTATCAAATTTCAGAAGGATTGGTAAATTTTTGTTTGACTTATGGCATTAAAAGTATTCTAGACAAATTAAATGAAAAGGGCAGAGCCACGCCCATTTTGACATTTTCTTTTATTTTTGTATTTTGTTGCACCATATCATTACTGGAGTTGAATGTTGACATAATTTACTTATATACTGTAAAGATATTACCTTTTTTTTTCAATTTGACTTTAAAAAAAATTTTTTTTAAAGGGGGCGTGGTCGTTCTCCGATTGTGCTAATTTTTATTGTGCATACATATAGTAATAGGAGTAATATTCCTGCCAAATTTCATCATGATATCTTCAACGACTGCCAAATTACAGCTTGCAAAACTTCTAAATTACTTTCTTTTAAAAGTGGGCTGTGCCACGCCCATTGTCCAAAACTTTACCAAATTTCAATTCTGCGCCATAAATTCAACTCACCTACCAATTTTCATCGCTTTGCCCTCTTTGTTAATGAATTATCGCACTTTTTCGGTTTTTCGAAATTTTCGATATCGAAAAAGTGGGCGTGGTTATAGTCCGATATCGTTCATTTTAAATAGCGATCTGAGATAAGTGCCCAGGAAGCTACACATCAAATTTCATTAAGATACCTCAAAATTTACTCAAGTTATCGTGTTAACGGACAGACGGACGGACGGACGGACGGACGGACGAACATGGCTCAATCAAATTTTTTTTCGTTACTGATGATTTTGATATATGGAAGTCTATATCTATCTCGATTCCTTTATACCTGTACAGCCAACCGTTATGCAATCAAAGTTAATATACTCTGTGAGATCTGCTCAACTGAGTATAAAAATGGATTCGCCGAATTCGAAGTATTTGCGATTGATAATGAGGATCCCGAATACATCCTGATTATCAAGTTACTGACTTTGAATCTGAAAATGATAACCATGAAAATATTAAAATTATTATAATTGAGTCAAAATTGGATCACCAAGAAATCAATGAAACTATTTGAAGCACTGAAGAAGGTTCCTTCTCGCGCTAAAACTCCACATTAAACGGAATAGTGGTAAAACTTGCGTAAACTCCAAAGGAGTAGTAGCAGAAAGAGTTTTCCACCTTATAAATTACGAATGCCACAGAAAATGAAATACCAGTTTATCACCTTCTTTGCGCACTTGGTTCTCACAATGAACGAGTTTTATTTATTGGAACAATTATAAATATTGATGGCAAGAAATTGGCTAAATTATATTACCACGCTAAAAAGCCCCGTCAACGTGACCATACCATTGTGTATAATGTGAATGAAGAACAAATATTCAAGTATGTCAAAAAGTTTTTTAAAAGCGTTGTGGAAAAAAATCTGTAGTCCAAACTGAAGTTTTCTTGATAGGCGTGGCTCCCCAGCTGGATGAAACATGCTCTCTAAAGACAGAATAAGCAAAATTAAAGAACACATTAACATCTTTCCAAGCTATGTGAGGCACTGCAAGAGGAGTGGCCTACGCTGCAAATACTTTTCCAGCGAATTATCGCTTTCGAAAATGTATGCACTATTTTGTGGCAAATATCCATCCCAAGCCACTGCTTGTTTTTCATATTAGAAGGTTTTTAAATGTACAGAATTTATTATATATATTCTTAACTCGGTACGTTCATTTTTAGCAAAGAAAATTAAACTAGATACTTGTCAAACATGTGATAAATTGGAGATAAATTGGAAGCAAAAATATTTGTTCCTAATAAATATTTTTTTTTTATCAAGGCATCAATCAAGATCTAGTTCAATAATTGCAGAATAAGCGGTCAGTGCACCAAGAAACAGCGGACTTGGCTTGTAACTCCAAATCGATAGATAAAGGAAATACTGGCATGAGAAGTTTTACCTTCGACCAACAAAAATATTTGCTCCTTTCCTGCACATCTCCTTAAGCTTTTATAAAAGGCAATTGTGGTATTTTAATTTAACGATTGCACAACAATATCTCCATATTGCTACATGTGTCAGGAGGGAATATCAGGGCGCGTTGAAAATCAGATCGCTTCTTGTTCATTCGAACATCTTAAGAACCTTTAGAAAGTGAGCCATGTTGTGTTCCACAGTGATAATTGCGCTCATTTGTGTTTGCAATGTTCACATCAGCAAAATACATTCCCAATCCTATTTATATTATCGACCACAAGTTTATGGAGTGCGGCGTAGATCACGCGCTTATTGAAAGAAAGAAGAAAAAACAAATGCTACAATACACCATACCCATTATTGGTATTATTTTGTTGGGTGTGGAGGTACAAGAAATATTTTTAATGTTATAGAAATGAATACACCCTGCAAAAATTGTTGGATTACGTGTTCCATTTTCTTCATGTTGGAATACTCTAACAATACTCCTTTGCAATGCGTTTGCGGACCACCATCAGCCGATCATTGCTCGTTTTTTAATGACCGTGATCACGACATGATGACGATCGAGCAGAGTTGCCAAAAGTAAAATATTGCATACAAATAACTGATAATAAAATTTTACTATGACAACTCTGATAAAATGCAACCGCGCACTTGCTTTATGTGTACATACTATAGTATAGAGAAATATTAGTTTCTTTATTCACGCAAATGCTAAATAACATAGGAATATTCGTAGTATAAAATATAAAAGTTGTATTGCCCCTCTTCATTTATTTTCATTTTAAATTAAATTCACTTCGATAATTTTTTCGACACAATTCCTCTTTAGTACTTTGGCATATGATCCTCTGTGGGTGCTCCATGGAGTACTACAGTGAAAGTACTTTGGAAAGTACTCTCACGTATGTACTCTATGGAATACTCACAAACAAAGCGAGAGTGGGATCACCTACTCCTCTCCTAGGACATCGCAATGTTAATTGGAGCACATTTTTTGTATGAATACAGATTAGTTTTGGAACACTCCTATACTCCTAAAGCAGTATTCTTTACACTATTTATGGAGTACTCGCGTTTTTGGAAGGGCAATTAAATTCTATACATTTTCCAATTTACTAAAATCAAAATATCATTGGAGACTTAGTAATGAAGATAGCGAAAAATTTCTTTCGAAAAATGTTAAATGGTTACGATATAAAAAGCAATTTCGCCAAAATTTACTATAAAACTAGTCTTAATGAAATTGAGCCTTTCAAAGTTTTACATATTCTAAATAGAAGTTCAAATACAATTTATTTAAAAAACAATCCATTGCTTAATGAAAGGGTTATAATGAAACTTAGCCCACTATATTAAATATTAACCTAGATATGAGTGCAATGACCCCGAATTTTTATACTCAGTTGAGCAGAGCTCACAGAGTATATTAAGTTTGATTGGATAACGGTTGGTTGTACATATATAAAGGAATCGAGATAGATATAGACTTCCATATATCAAAATAATCAGGATCGAAAAAAAATTTGATTGAGCCATGTCCGTCCGTCCGTCCGTCCGTCCGTCCGTCCGTCCGTCCGTTAACACGATAACTTGAGTAAATTTTGAGGTATCTTGATGAAATTTGGTATGTAGGTTCCTCAGCGCTCATCTCAGATCGCTATTTAAAATGAACGATATCGGACTATAACCACGCCCACTTTTTCGATATCGAAAATTTCGAAAAACCGAAAAAGTGCGATAACTCATTACAAAAGACAGATAAAGCGACAAAACTTGGTAGATGAGTTGACGCTATGACGCAGAATAGAAAATTAGTAAGATTTTGGACAATGGGCGTGGCCCCGCCCACTTTTACAAGAAGGTAATTTAAAAGTTTTGCAAGCTGTAATTTGGCAGTCGTTGAAGATATCATGATGAAATTTGGCAGGAACGTTACTACTATTACTCTATATGTGCTAAATAAAAATTAGCAAAATTGGATTAAGAACACGCCCGCTTTTTAAAAAAAAAAATTTTTAAATTCAAATTTTAACAAAAAATTTAATATCTTTACTGTATATAAGTAAATTAAGTCAAAATTCAACTCCAGTAATGATATGATGCAACAAAATACAAAAATAAAAGAAAATTTCAAAATGGGCGTGGCTCCGCCCATTTTCATTTATTTTGTCTAGAATACTTTTATTGCCATAAGTCGAACAAAAATTTACCAATCCTTCTCAAATTTGGTAGGAGCATAGATTCTATGACGGTAACTGTTCTCTGTGAAAATGGGCGAAATCGGTGGAAGCCACGCCCAGTTTTTATACACAGTCCACCGTCTGTCCTTCCGCTCGGCCATTAACACAATAACTTGAGCAAAATCCGATATATCTTTACTAACCTTAGCCCACGTACTTACCTGAGCTCACTTTTTCTTGGTATAAAAAATGGGCGAAATCTGGCCATAACCACGCCCACTTTATCGATATCGAAAATTACGAAAAATGAAAAAAATGCCATAATTCTATACCAAATATGAAAAAAGGGATGACACATGGTAACTGGATTGGTTTGTTGACGCAAAATATAACTTTGGAAAAATCTTTGTAAAATGGGTGTGACACCTACCATATTAAGTAGAAGAAAATGAAAAAGTTCTACAAGGCGAAATCAACAGCCCTTGGAATCTTGGCAGGAATACTGTTAGTGGTATTGCATATATAAATAAATTAGCAGTACCCGACAGATGATTTTCTTGATCACCTGGTCCACATTTTGGTGGATATCACGAGAACGCCTTCACATATACATCTAAGGGCCACTCGCTTTTAAAACCCTCATTAATACCTTTAATTTGATATCCATATCGTACAAAAACATACCAGAGTCACCCCTGTCCCACCCTAATGGCGATATCTCGAAAAGGCGTCCACCTATAGAACTAATGCCCCCCTCTCTTAAAATGCTCAGTAACACCTTTCGTTTGATACCCATATCGTACAAACATTCTAGAGTCACCCCTGGCCCACCCTAATGGCAATATCTCGAAAAGGCGTTCACCTATACACCTAATGCCCACTCCCTCTTAAAATGCTTAGTAACAGCTTTCGTTTGATACCCATATCGTACAAACATTCTAGAGTAACCCCTGGCCCACCCTAATGGCGATATCTCGAAAAGGCGTCCACCTATAGACCTAGTGTCCACTCCCTCTTAAAATGCCAGTAACACCTTTCGTTTGATACCCATATCGTACAAACATTCTAGAGTCACCCCTGGCCCACCCTAATGGCAATATCTCGAAAAGGCGTCCACCTATACACCTAATGCCCACTCCCTCTTAAAATGCTTAGTAACAGCTTTCGTTTGATACCCATATCGTACAAACATTCTAGAGTCACACCTGGCCCACCCTAATGGCGATATCTCGAAAAGGCGTCCACCTATAGACCTAGTGTCCACTCCCTCTTAAAATGCTCAGTAACACCTTTCGTTTGATACCCATATCGTACAAACATTTTAGAGTCACCCCTGGCCCACCCTAATGGCAATATCTCGAAAAGGCGTCCACCTATACACCTAATGCCCACTCCCTCTTAAAATGCTTAGTAACAGCTTTCGTTTGATACCCATATCGTACAAACATTCTAGAGTCACACCTGGCCCACCCTAATGGCGATATTTCGAAAAGGCATCCACCTATAGAACTAAGGATTACTCCCTTTTAAAATACTCATTACCACCTTTCATTTGATACCCATATCGTACAAACACATTCTAGAGTCACCCTGGCCCACCATAATGGCGATATCTCGAAAAGGCGTCCACCTATAGACCTAATGTCCACTCCCTCTTAAAATGCTCAGTAACACCTTTCGTTTGATACCCATATCCTACAAACTTTCTAGAGTCACCCCTGGCCCACCCTAATGGCGATATCTCGAAAAGGCGTCCACCTATAGACCTAATGTACACTCCCTCTTAAAATGCTCAGTAACACCTTTCGTTTGATACCCATATCGTACAAACATTCTAGAGTCACCCCTGTCCCACCCTAATCGCGATATCTCGAAAAGGCGTCCACCTATAGACCTAATGCCCACTCCCTCTTAAAATGCTCAGTAACACCTTTCGTTTGATACCCATATCGTACAAACATTCTAGAGTCACACCTGGCCCACCCTAATGGCGATATCTCGAAAAGGCGTCCACCTATAGAACTAAGGATTACTCCCTTTTAAAATACTCATTACCACCTTTCATTTGATACCCATATCGTACAAACACATTCTAGAGTCACCCGGGCCCACCCTAATGGCGATATCTCGAAAAGGCGTCCACCTATAGACCTAATGCCCACTCCCTCTTAAAATGCTCAGTAACACCTTTCGTTTGATACCCATATCGTATAAACATTCTAGAGTCACCCTTGGTCCACCTTTATGGCGATATCTCGAAAAGGCGTCCACCTATAGAACTAAGGATTACTCCCTTTTAAAATACTCATTACCACCTTTCATTTGATACCCATATCGTACAAACACATTCTAGAGTCACCCCTGGCCCACCCTAATGGCGATATCTCGAAAAGGCGTCCACCTATAGACCTAATGCCCACTCCCTCTTAAAATGCTCAGTGACACCTTTCGTTTGATACCCATATCGTACAAACATTCTAGAGTCACCCCTGGCCCACCCTAATGGCGATATCTCGAAAGGGCGTCCACCTATAGACCTAATGCCCACTCCCTCTTAAAATGCTCAGTAACACCTTTCGTTTGATGCACATATCGTACAAACACATTCTAGAGTCACCCCTGGCCCACCCTAATGACGATATCTCGAAAAGGCGTCCACCTATAGACCTCATGCCCACTCCCTCTTAAAATGCTCAGTAACACCTTTCGTTTGATACCCATACCGTACAAACATTCTAGAGTCACCCCTGGCCCACCCTAATGGCGATATCTCGAAAAGGCGTCCACCTATAGACCTAATGCCCACTCCCTCTTAAAATGCTCAGTAACACCTTTCATTTGATTCCCATATCGTACAAACACATTCTAGAGACACCCCTGGTCCACCTTTATGGCGATATCTCGAAACGGCGTCCACCTATGGAACTAAGGATCACTCCTTTTCAAAATACTCATTAACAGCTTTCATTTGATACCCATAACGTACAAACACATTATAGAATCACCCCTGGTCCACCTTAATGGGGACATCTCGAAAAGGCGTCCACCGATAGACCTAAGGCCCACTCCCTCTTAAAATGCTCAGTAACACCTTTCATTTGATACCCATATCGTACAAACAAATTCTAGAGTCAGCCCTGGTCTACCTTTATGGCGATATCCCTAAATGGCGTTCATCCATAGAACTATGGCCTATTCTCTCTTAAAATACTCTTTAATACCTTTCATTTGATACACATGTTATACAACCACATTCCAGGGTTACCCCAGATTGATTTTCCTTATTTTGTCTCCATAGCTCTCAACTGAGTATGTTATGTTCGGTTACACCCGAACTTAGCCTTCCTTACTTGTTCTTTTTACTTTTTCTAATTTATGGAGTGAGTTTTTTTGTTAAAAATTGTATTTGTTGTTAACTAAAACTAACAAATGAAATATTTAAATCCAGACTATATATTTCCGTTGTGAGTTAAGTCGTAAGGTTTGTTTGGTTCACTGTTTGCAATAAAAACCTGTGTCGATATAAGTTAGGCTGATATTTAAATCAAAATTTGCAATAAAGGCTTAAGTCGATGTAAGATGTAAGTATACATATTTTAAAATTTGGAACAACCTACTAAGTTATTTAAGTGCAAAAATTTCTTGTAATACACATACGTTCTAAAAGAGATTTGGTGGCCCTCATTAACCTTACTTTAAACCATCTGATTCCCGAAATTTTGATTGAGTACCTGTTTTAAATTTTTTCAAATATGCATTTAAAACTTAAATATCAATTTGCGGCAAACTAAAATAAAAGACTTAAGAGGTTATTGCAAAAAAGCGCAGATATATAGAAATCAAATTGCGCGTGTGTGTGTGTGTGTTCGCTATGAAACGTGTTTCCCACACTTCAATCTATACCATATTTGGCTATAGGTTCCTTCGATCAACAAGAACGTTTTTCATATTTCAGAATTAAAAATTTTAAATTAAATTTTTTTTTTTTTTGTTTTGGCTATGCAATTTTAGCACCCAAAAATTATCATGTTACCAAAATCGATGATCGCATTCAAAACCAAATTCCTTGTGAGTGACAAAATATAAACCGATCGACACAGTTACAGATGAAGATCAAATTGTGAACTATCCAATTGAATTTCTAAACTCTTTAGAACCACCTAGAGTGCCTGCGCATATACTAACTTTGAAAATTGGCTCAGCAATCATGCTTCTTCGGAATTTAGACCCACCAAAATTGTGCAGTGGAATCAGACTTTGCGTTAAGAAATTAATGCCGAATGTAATCGAAGCAACAATCATTAGCGGTAAAAGCAAATGTGGAGATGTGCTCATAACATGGATCCCAATAATTCCTACAGATTTGCCATTCAATTTTAAGCGCTTACAGTTTCCTGTACGGATTGCTTTTTCAATTACAATCAACAAAGCACAAGGACAATCGCTTACTATTGTAGGATTAAATTTAGAGCGTCCGTGCTTGTCCCATGGCCAGCTATATGTTGCTTGCTCTAGAGTTGGAACGCCAAAAAATTTGTTTATCTTTGCACGGAACGAAAAAACTAAAAATATTGTGTACCCACATGCATTGCAATAAGATACAAGAATAAAATGTTTTAAATTCAAATTTCCCCAAATAAGCGAAATTCGATTAAATTTACAGAACAATAAACTAAATTATCAACAAACAAAACGGACAAAATAACGCAACATTCACTCAATCTCGGGCGTTACAACGTACGCCGGGTAAAGCTAGCAAAGCTATAGAATAAGTAACATATTAAGGCAGTTCAGAGTTTTGTGTGTTTGATATTTTTGACCATAGTACAGGTTTACAAGTATGATATGTATGAGAAGGAAACAATTCCTTTCTCTTTCTAACACACTGTCGTTCGACACTTCGGTCAGTGTCAAACTATTGTGGAACTCAGTGGAACCTGCGTGGAACACGCGTTTGACACTGAACGAAATGTCAAAATCACCGGGGTTGCTGTCGTGGAAAGCGTGGAGTGAAATATCAGATTAGGGTTGCTGTGATGGTAAATTTTTTTGAACGAGTTCACTATGAAAATGTAGTGCACCTATATGGGTCCTACAGAAAATTATAAAAAGACTTGAATTGGGATATCTGAGGACGCGCAGTCATTCCAGTATTAAGAATACAAACACGGGTGCTAAGTTTTTCTACCCGTTCCAAAGTTCTCCGCGAAAATCTGTTTGAAACCGAGGTCGACTGCAATAATCCGTCCAAAAATGGTGAATGAGAAATGAAAAGACGCGTTTTGTCCTGTTATCAATAGTCCAAAGGCGAAAAAGTATTCGATTTTTGCAAGCGAGGCAAAACCGTGTCTATTAATACATCCCCCACGGTTTTGGTCGTGTTTTAGCAATCGTCCCCGGTAATAAAGTATTACAATTTGTTAATTAAAATTGTCCCAAACATATGGGATTTAAAGAAAGATGTAATTAAGTGCTCGTTTGATAGTAAATAAGGATATTTCTTTGTAATTTGACAATAAAAATTTTACGCAGTTTTCGTAAGCAGTTACTACACTTTTCTTGGATTTAAGAAGTACAACAGTGCCAAATAGCATCCACAAAAAAAAACGAACAAGAACAACCATTTTATCAGGTGAGCGTGGCTGTGTATATGCGTGCTGCTACATATCCTACTTGTAGACCTTTACAATGATTTTTGACGACCAACGGTAACAAATGTTTTTATGTTATGATAGGCTTTTCTTGACCTTAATGTTGCTTTTAGTGCAAGTAAAACTCCACAAATACGACCCAACGTTTCGCTAAGCACATTAGTTTCCTCACGAGCGAAATTGCATTTATTTAAATATTTTTTAATTTACCAACGTAATTTGACATGAAATTATAAAAACAGTTTGGGATATAAAATTTTCTAACAAAATTAGGCAGGCTCGAAATTCATTTCAGACCTATGGTCCCATGGACAATATTACTCAGTATGACCCATCGATTCAGAAACTGGATTCGCCTTTTCAACAATAAATTTTACCCGCTCTAATGTACATATTTTAGCACAAATTTGTACAAATAAGTGTTCTTTCTTAAAAGAACAGATTTCCTTTGATGCATTCCCTTTAATTTAACAAGTGAAAAACTCCTCAGAAATGACAGAGAAATCTCCCTCTCACTCACATTCATAATACCTACTTTTCTCCCATAACCTGTTTCCGATTTTACGAACATTGTTCAGAATAGGAGGAAAGGGAGAAGTGAAAAAACTCACAAGGAATTTTTATTTAGAATACGTGGAATGGGAGTAGGGAAAAAACGCGTACGGAATTTTTGTTTAGAATTGAGCTGAGTGTGTTTGTAGAAGTATTCGGTTAATCTAGGTATGTACTTAACACTGTAATACTGTTTGGGTTGATCAGTTGTGGTTCTTGTTGTATTTGTACTGATATTATTTTCAACATTTAACATTTTCTCTCGAATTAGGCTGTCTATAAGTGTTTTTGGAAAGTTATTGATTGTAAGAATTTGTTTAATTTTTCTTATGTTTGCTCCCCAAAATGGTAACAAATGTTATCTACGGATCGTGAACAATTTTGTTTATTTTGAAGTTTTTTTTTTTCCATTTTCTTTTGGATTGACAGTTGTTCAATTGCTATTCAGAGTTGGCAAAAATATTAAGGTTTTCGATGTTGTGTATTTGCAATGACGAAGCAAAAGTCACATTCGTATTATTTGTTTGTGTACTGTGCAACTATATTACATCAAATTAAATCCATACTATTTGCACAAAATACCGAACTACCTATTTTGATTCGAAAACAACCCCAGAAAAAAATAACTAATAATTTTTCATACACGCATCCCCCATTTTAGAGGAGAGGACTAAAAATAGCAAAGGTCTGTGAATGCGAAAGATATTTTCAAATAACTCAGAAAGTTTGGGAAAACTTGTCAGATCATAAGGAGTAATCAACAGAATCGTCGATAAAAGTCCATATCTATAATTGTGCCACTCCGTCTGCCGTTCTTTTGCGTCTTAATATAGGTCGAGGCTCAAGGCTACATACCGGGTAAATCTAAGGAGAGTCGATATAGAGAAATTAGGCTTTTCAACGCTACAGGATTTCTTGTGACCTTTATCTTAACTTAGGCGATTTTATTAAAGTTGAATTGGTTTAGCAATAATTGATTCATTTCCAATACTTATTCCAGAATATTTACTGGTGGCTTCGAAAAGTATTTTGAGTTTGGCTCTGGGACATTGATTTTGCGTCGTCTGACTCAACCTTATTCGTTAAAATTTCCTAAAGTTCAAAGTAAGGGACTTTATTGTGGAGAAAAGATGAAGTAACAGCTGGCATACCGGTAATCATAGCCAATTTAGAGTAAACAATGTCCCGCTTTCAAACTATTTTAAAACTGGAATGGTGATGAAAACTGTCGGCTTTTCACAGACATTACTGGTCAAAAATCAGACCCAAGATACCGTATGCCGGCCATTGTAGCCGCAATCAGAAAACAAAGTAAAGTCTGGGAACAACATAATGCTAACTTTTTTACTTAATTGGTGCTTAACTGTTTAAAAGATTAAGATCGTCTAACACGGCGCCCAGTTGCTTCTTTTCTGAGTTTGCTGGCGCCAGTTCGTCACACCAAGGGAATTTAAATCGTTTTCCACCTTGTCTTTTCACTTGATCTGCTTCCATAGACATAACATAGGCTAGCCAGCGTATATGCTGCATTTTATTTCTCTGGACTATGTTTATGTCTGCATAAAACTCATACAGTTCATCATTCAATTTTCTTCGGTACTCTCTGTCTTCAGTGTGTAGAGGTAGAGGCAAGACGTATACAATAGGTGACTTGTAGATCATGGTTTACCTTTTTCCAGAAAAGACTCCAATTTTGAACTGTCTACCTAGTCCACAGTAGAATTTATTGGCAAGAGTGATTATTCGCTGGATTTTGGAGCTGATGTTGTTGTTTGTGTTGATGCTGGTTCCCAAATAAACGAAGTATTTCACTATTTCGAAATTATGGCTACCGACAGTGCCGTGGTTGCCAAAGCGCAAATGCGCTCATCCTCATCCACCTTATTCTCCGAGATTGAAGTAGAGAAATCTCCAGATAGGGGGTCATCCTCTCTGAAACCTGACTGAGCTGATGGTGTTGCTCAACGTCATTTTGCGGGGACATCAAATTCAGACATAGCGGCATATAGACAGCTCCTCTTCGTGCTATCGAATGCGGCTTTAAAATTGGCGAAAAGATGATGTGCGTCAATTTATTTTTCGCGGTTTTTTTTTTTTCAATATTTGGAGTAGTGAAAATCTTGTCGATTTACTAAGTCTGAAGCCGCACTGATAAGTTCTACTCAGTCGATTTACGGTGGGCTTCAATCTTTCCCACAATACACTTGACAGCACTTTATATGCGATATTAGGAAGGCTGATTCCGCGATACTTGGCGCTGTTTGACGGATCCCCCTTCTTGTGGACTGGACAAAGAACACTGAGATCTCAATCAACGTGCATTCACTCGTCCGACCATATTGTGCAAAGAAGTTGATGCATGCACCTCACCCACTCCTCGCTTGCGTATTTGAATAGCTTTGCAGGCAATCCCGCAGCGCCCGCGACGTTTTTGTTTTTCAATCTGCTTATTGCTATAAATCACAATTTAGAAGTACACTGCTACAGTTTCATCTCCCCTTGGCCTCAATAAATTCCACAAAAAGACCACAAAAAGTAGTCTCAAGTAATTCAACTCATATCATGCACGATTTTTTTTTTTTATAAACATTCGCTTTCTTAACAAATAATAACTTTATCCAAACTAAAACTACAAAGAAATGCATTTAGCCATCAACGAGAAAACAACATTAATATTGTGAAACTGTTTTTTAATAGAAAACCAATATTTTGCACTATTAACGACATCCCCAGCATAATCAGCAATCTTCACAATAAACTCTTCCGTACTGAAATCGTATCACAACCAAAATGGCAATAAAAACTTATTGACTCACTAGCCGCACGCAAAAACAAACGAAACGGAAGCCGGTATCGGAGTCATCCGAACACAATTTGAGGTCGATAAAATCTGAGTGAAAGTTGTGGAATGTTAGTGGGTGAAAACACATACACACGTACAACGAGCATAGCTTCGATAAAGCAGAGTGGTGGTCATGTTATTGCCAAAGTTTTCAGCTGCGGCTACCATAATCTTTCCCACCATCTTAACCAGGACAATTTTATGAGCTATAAAACGTAAAGAACATTTTTCAATATGCTTAAAATTGAAGCGAATAGAGTTTATGTATATTAGAGTGTGCCAGAAAACGAAATGTTTTTTTCTTCGGGCACAGTGGAAATATTGCGCAGGGCATCGCCTTGTTTTTTAATCTTAATATTTTATTGGAAAGTTTTTAATTTTCATTTGAAGTGTTATTACTCTTTTGGAAATATCACTGTAATACATGTTCTTAGTGTAAATCGAACTTTCTACGGAAAAGTTTGATTCTTATTTTTGCGAAGTCGATTTGTTTCAAGGTTTTTTGAGGGTAAATATGAACTCTGCTCACAATAACCTAAAGTGGCGTACCAACTGTATTTGATGTACTAAATAATAGCGCCTAAAAATGCCCATCGACGGCAGCGACTACTTTGGAAACATCACTGGACTCACTGACTCTGAGACCAACTTCGCTTCATTCACCATCGCTCTTCCCACACTCTCAGCACCCGTCAAAGAAGCCATAATAACAAATTAAAATGTACACCTTCTCCCCCTTTAACGACAAAGAACTGAAAATTGTTTAAGACAAGTTAATCAGTCGTTGGCTAATTTGCGTGAATACCAAAAATAACTCAATTTTAGTAAATTCCAAAATATTCAATTATTAAGTCAGGTGTAAATTCATGCAGCGTTGTCGTGAAAGGAGCCACCGCCCTCTACTTTTTAGTTTCCATGTCCTATTCGTAGTTAGCGTATTTTATTGCAGGGCTGCGACAGCACCATCTGCTGCTACTTAGGCGGCTTACCAAAGTCCTTCTTTGCGGCTTACAGATGGCGCTATTGACTCCTATCGTCGCAAATAACTTTTCTTTTGTGACGAGTGCTATGAATGTGAATACGCCTAGGCGCTGTAAAAACAAAAAAACTGTTAGCACCTCTCTGTTAGTGGGTTTGAAAACAGGAATTGTAGTCTATATCGGAAATCGATTATCAAAACGAAGGTAATTTTAATATTAAAATTAAAATTTTCCAACAATATTTACACTACACCAAAGGGAAAGAAGTTATATTTCTTGTAATTGACACTTTCGAACAGGGGCCCAAACTGTTACTTCTTTTATAATAAAAGCCCTTCAGAAAAACTGATTTTCGGGCTTTTAATGTTTTAGTCCGAAATAAATTATTAATTCCGAACTTTTATTTTATAATTCCGAAAATAAATTCCCTATAACTATGGGCCGGCTCCTCTAAACGAGATGAATATTTTTTCATATAGAATCTTTCTTATTTAAACAGAGAGCCATTTCTCAAATTTCAAGGCAGTATCTCAATTGGATCAAATGTATGGCAAAAAAAGCAAGGCAAATTTACTATGGAAAATTATAAGTCATAGTACTGTACTTAGTTCGTTTTAGTTTTTTTATGACAAATTTAGAGTATTACTTACAAAACCTTTAGATGGCCATTAAGATTTCAAATCCATGCATTTAGAAGAACCTATTGGTGGAAATTTCTTTTCATTTGGATAATCCGTTCCATAGATATAAGGCCGGACTCTTATTTGTGCTTAAAGAATAAAATTCCGGATTTAACTTTTATTTTCGGATTTATAAAATAAAAATCAGGATTTTATAGTATTTCCATCGTTTTGGGCAGAGCGCTACCATGCCAATTAAGAGTCTGGAAAATTAAACGTGGCACCACCGAAATTGCGAAAGCGTGAAAGCTACATTCAAACTACACATATTGAAGGTTTAGTATTATCCCCAATACAAAATAAAAGGATGCATAATTGTCATGAAAACGCTATGGGCATCACCGGGATGCCATGAGCTTTCACAAAGGACAATTTTTTACCCAGACTTTTCGACTTAAAAAAAGAAAAACTATTAAAATGAGTTCCTGGTTTTAATTTTGCATTTGGTGGAAATAGTTTGAATGCAATAAAATTTTGTATTGCCTTTACAAGGCAAAAGCGTGCCTGCACGCAGAAATTTGTAATAGGAAATTTGTTTTCAACCAACCCAGACAAAACTGAATCACCTGAAAAACGGGCACCACTGCGTATAGGTAACATTTTTAAATGGTTTCATTTAGCTTGACTGAGTAGCGAGCGGCCGGCCGTTAGGTCGACCGTTGTTTACGAATTTTTATACTCAGTTGAGCAGAGCTCACAGAGTTTATTAACTTTGATTGGATAACGGTTGGTTGTACAGGTATAAAGGAATCGAGATAGATATAGACTTCCATATATCAAAATCATCAGTATCGAAAAAAAATATGATTGAGCCATGTCCGTCCGCCCGTTAACACGATAACTTGAGTAAATTTTGAGGTAAATTGATGAAATTTGGTATGTAGGTTCCTGGGAACCCGTCTCAGATTTCTATTTAAAATGGACGATATCGGACTATAGCCACGCCCACTTTCTCGATATCGATAATTTCGAAAAACCAAAAAAATTCGATAATTCATTACCAAAGACAGATAAAGCGATGAAACTTGGTAGGGGAGTTGACCTTATGACGCAGAATAGAAAATTAGTAAAATTTTGGACAATGAGCGTGGCACCGCCCACTTTTAAAAGAAGGTAATTTAAAAGTTTTGCAATCTGTAATTTGGCAGTCGTTGAAGGCATCATGATGAACTTTGACAGAAACGTTACTACTATTACTATATATGTGCTAAATAAAAATTAGCAAAATCGGATAAAGAACACGCCCACTTAAAAAAAATAATTTTTTAAAAGTCAGATTTTAAAAAAAAATTGAATATCTTTACTGTATATAAGTAAATTCTGTCAACATTCAACTCCAATAATGATATGGTGCAACAAAATACAAAGAAAAAAGAAAATTTCAAAATGGGCGTAACTCCGATCTTTTTCATTTAATTCATCTAGGATACTTTTAACGCCATAAGTCAACAAAAATTTACCAATCCTCTGAAATTTGGTAGGGGCATAGATTCTATGACGGTAACTGTTTTCTGTAAAAATGGGCGAAATCGGTGTGAAGCCACGCCCAGTTTTTGTACACAGTCGACCGTCTGTCCTTCTGCTCGGCCGTTAACACGATAACTTGAGCAAAAATCGATATATCTTTACTAAACTCAGTTCACGTATTATATGAATACACTTTATCTTAGTAGAAAAAATGGCCGAAATCCGACTATAACCACACCCACTTTTTCGATATAGAAATTACGAAAAATGAAAAAATGCCACAATTTTATACCAAATACGAAAAAAGGGATGGAACATGGTAATTTGATTAGTTTATTGACGCAAAATATAACTTTGGAAAAAACTTTGTAAAATGGGTGTGACACCTACCATATTAAGTAGAAGAAAATGAAAAATTTCTGCAGGTCGAAATCAAAAGCCCTTGGAATCTTTGCAGGAATACTGTTCGTGGTATTACATATATAAATAAATTAGCGGTACCCGACAGATGATGTTCTGGGTCACCCTGGTCCACATTTTGGTCGATATCTCGAAAACGCCTTCACATATACAACTAAGGGCCACTCCCTTTTAAGACCCTAATTAATGCCTTTAATTGCATACCCATATCATACAAACACATTATAGAGTCACCCCTGGTCCACCTTTATGGCGATATCTGAAAACGGCGTGCACATACAGAGCTAAGCCACACTCCCTTTTAAAAATGCTCACTAGCATCTTTAATTTTTTACCCACATCGTACAAACACAGTCTATAATCACCCCTGATCCACCTTTATGGCGATATCTCGAAAAGGCGTCCACCTATAGAACTAAGGCCTTTCATTTGATTCCCATATCGCACAAACACATTCTAGAGTCACCCGTGGTGCACATTTATGGCAATATCCCAAAATGGTGTCCACCTATAGAAGTAGGGCCTATTCCCTTTTAAAATACTCTCAAATACCTGACATTTGATACCCATGTCATACAAACACATTCCGGGGTTACCCTAGGTTCATTTTTCTGAATATGTAATGTTCGGTTACGCCCGAACTTAGCCTTCCTTACTTGTTTAATTAAAATTTAAGTTACTTCCCGATAAGCTACAAGTTTAAACTTGGAATATAGTTCAGAACACGATGACAATGCAATTATAAGAAGAAAAATATCCGACACGTAGCGCAAAGATCGAGATATTCGATCGTATGAGGTCCGATTTGGCTCATATTTGGATTACATAATACATACATGCATAGAAAACGGCCTGTGAAAAAAATCACCGCTAAATAGCGCACGAATCGAGGTATTCAAAAAAATCGTATTTGTGGTCCTATAATGCATACATGAATAGAAAGCGACCTATGATGTTCCATTTGGCTCATATTTGGAACAAATATTACATTCAGTCCGGTAGAAATGGCATCAAAATATTTTGGAATTCGAGGAGGGACAAACATACGTGGCGCAGAATCGAGTAAAGTCTTTGGAAGTATTATGAATTGAGAACTTAGATTGTTACAAATTGTCAGGAAAGAGTCCTTGTAATAATGAGTCACTAAATGAACTAAATAGATTGAGAAATAATAGGCAGTTAAGTAAAGACTAAAAACTTGAAGATAAAATAATTAAAAAAAAATATTAAATTAAACGCTTTTATTGAAAACAAATCTTACATTAAGTAATAATAATACTCAAAGCTAGAAAGTAATTAGGTAGGTCCTAGGAACTGGTCATCACCCTCCTCATCAATCTAGGGCGTTGATCAGACAATTATATAAAACCGTTAAACGCGTCAAATTTCTATTGGTAGTCATATATAAGGCCAACTGAATCTTAATAAAAAAGTTTTGCTTCGCCTCACGTTATTAGAAATTTCACGCGCCCACCGCTTTTATTTAATTGCCTGATCAACGTCCTAGATTGGTGAGGATTGTGATGACCAGAATCTAATTATTTTCTAGCTTTGAGTATTATTGTTTCTTAATGTAAGTATTGTTTTCAATAAAACCGTTTAACTTCAAATTTTTTTCAATGATTTAATTTTTTATAATTTGGTATAAAAGTGTTAAACACTTACAAACATAAAGTGAATCTGTATGGAGCACATGTGCAGTGCGGAGTCGCCCCTCGGTAGTAGTAAAGCAAGCTTTCCTGTCTAGAAGAATATCTTTTGTATAAATAATAAAATTTTAATATATTTTTTCTGATTGAAAAAATATGTGTGTATGAAAAAAATACCATCTTCAATAAAAACTAAAATTTTAGCGAGTATAGAATTCATTATTCAGTCAACAAAGATAGTCAGAAAAGATTCAGAAAGCTGAATGGAAAATTATTAAAAACTTTTGATCAGCTAAAGTTAACACTTTTGATTCAAGGTTACGTTAGGTTGAACTGGCCGGTCCATGAGGACCTCACATAGACTGATTGAGTCCGTAGTGTTACCAGAAGTTTGTTTTAACGACCAAACTGAAAAACCCAATCAAAAACCAGGACGTATGTTATAAAATAACTCCATCCTCTTGACAAATACTAGAAGCTTCCTAGGATTTAAGCCACTTGCTGCTTCTGTTTCTGACAGCTGTGTTACTCCTAATAGCTGTAGTCTTAGCCTGGCAAGTGCAGGGCATGAGCACAGAACGTGCTCGATCGTTTCCTCCTCCAACCCGCACTTCCTACATCTGCTATCACTGACCAAGCCTAATTTAAAGGCATGTGACGCCTGAAGGGAGTGTCCAGTCAGAATACCCGTCATGAGTATACAGTCCTCTATTTTTAATGATAGAAGCAACTGTGTTAGTCTAAGGTTGTAAGACCTACACATAATCTTCGACACTTTACAGCCCCGCCCTTGAACCCACGCCTTAACCGCTTGGTCGATCATGTGCACCTCTCGCCATCGCTTAATCTCGCCAATCTAATTAGGACGCCTACGGAGCAAGCTTCAAAGGATGCGCCCTTTTTCGCTAGTTCGTCCGCTTTTTCATTCCCATCTATTCCCATATACCCTGGGACCCAATATAGATGTATGCTTCTCCCTGTCCCGATTCTCTCAGAGTCTGCTTACACTCTAACACGCATTTAAATGCTGTGCTATTTGTGCATTTGATTCAAATATGATTCCAAAATGTGATTGAAAAACTATATTCAGTTTTTGATCATCAAAAGTATTCATATTTGATTATTTCTTTTGTTTAATTGTATGATAACTCATTATTTATTCAGAAAGAGTAATCAAATTGTATTTGTATGTAGGGAAATTCAAAATTTAATCACCTAAATGCTGAGTGGGATAAATCTACAAAATATTTTGAGATCGGGAAAAGTTGAAAATTCGTCGATACCTGTGTCGATATAAGTTAGGCTGATATTTAAATCAAAATCGACAATAAAGGCTTAAGCCGATGTAAGATGTAAGTGTAAATATTTTTAAATTTGCAATAACCCACTAAGTTATTTAAATGCAAAACTTCCTTGTAATACACATACGTTTTAAAACAGAGTTGGTGGCCTTTATTAACCTTACTTTAAGCCATCTGAATCACGAACTTTTGATTGAGCACTTGTTTTAATTTTTTTCAAATATGCATTTAAACCTTAAATATCAATTTGCGGCAAATTAAATATAAGACTTAAGTGGTTATTGCAAAAAAGCACAGAACTGTTTGAAAAAGAGTGAGAATGCTCAATTAGTAGTATATTCTTTCTGACTCATAAAAAAAGCAAAAAAATCAATTGTTTACAATTGTTTACAAAAACGAATTTTTACGTAAACAATTAGCTTGTAAACAATTACATTGTTTACATGCAAACAATATTTGTAAACAATGTAAACAGTTCACAGGCCCAACTCTGCTTTCAAGCTACAAAATTTTTGCTTAAAATATTATGTAAATAGCTTTATCATCAACATACAAGAGCCAAAAAA
This sequence comes from Eurosta solidaginis, assembly GCF_040869045.1. Classification (NCBI taxonomy): domain Eukaryota; kingdom Metazoa; phylum Arthropoda; class Insecta; order Diptera; family Tephritidae; genus Eurosta; species Eurosta solidaginis. Next base: position 214,514,623 of record NC_090322.1, on the reverse strand, counting down.
TTTAATTCTGAAAATTGCGAAAACTTACATTGACCTATAGCCTCAGTTTTTTAGGAACTTATTTTATATATGTCTCAAGAATTTTGCAGTAATTATACTAAAAGTGAATGTGGAGATTTCCGCGAATGTTGCATTGGAAATTGAGTTTGATGACTTTCCAGTTGCTTAATTAGAGGGCTCCGCGCGGTTTGTTTAATGGTTGCTTAATGGTTTTCCGCACTTTCAGTCAAAAAATGTCTCTTAAGTACGAAACATAATATACCGAAATGAAATACAAAATCACAGAGACTACCCCGTAAAGGAATCTCTAAAACTAGTGCACTTCTACTGCATTCTGAACCACTAATAGTCATCTCTTTTACACCCTTTCAACTGGCGAATTTTACACTTTTGAACTAGTTCTTTATTGGCACATTTTGGATAGTTACGAACTAGTGCAAAATTTTATAGCTGATATCTAGCTCGTTTTCGGTAACATTTCGGTAATAGTTAGCCCCAAACTGCGGCGAAATTCTACATGTTGCTTCTGGTATGATATTATCGCCTTTTTCGATAGCTCCGTACTGGTGGGGTAGGGTTGAAAAAATGCATAATCATATGTAGTCGTACCTCGCTGAAGCCGGTAGCAATTTTTTTGTTGGGGGCCCATTTTTAAATATATGTTAAATATGAAATATAAAAATCCAAGCTGTTAATTTTATAACTGCACTACAAATCTAGCTACTAACCAAATAGTACTCATTTGACACACTAGGTCTCGTTTCGAACCAGAAATTTGTATCCAATTGATTTAAAACAGTAAGGGTGTCTAAATTGGGGTGTAACCGAATATTATATACTCAGCGTGAGCTTCAATTGTACATTTCATTTCAGATAAATAACTTTTCTATAAAACACCTGGCACCGCCCGTTTAAAAAAAATGTGAAATGTGAAAAAAGTGAAATGTCATTGATTCAAAACTATTTTTCGCTAAGCTATAGCTTATTATTCTAGTCAACGACACTTTTAAATTTGTTTTATATCTAAGTTGCCATGGTCTTTAACCGATCCCGTCAATTTTTACTAGAAATATTTTCTGCTATAAGGAAAATATATGTACACAATTTCATTACGATATGTAAATTTTTTTTCGAATTAGTGCTCCCGAAACATAGAAAATTGCTTAGTCGTAAAATGGGCGGTGCCAAACCCATTCTCAAAAATTTTAGTGTTTTCCAATTTAATGTTATAATTCATTTTAGAAAGTAAAATTCCATTGGCACAAATCTCTTTTTCGCTAAGATATAACTTATTATTTTCGTCCACGACTCTCTTGAAAATCTTTCATTTAAAGTGGGCGTGGTCTTTAACCGATTTCAACCATTTTTTCTAGAAATATTTCCTGCTATAGGGAAAATTTGTGTACCCAATTTTATTACGATCCATTAATTTTTCTTCGAGTTATGGCTCCCGAAACATATAAAATTGCTTAGTCATAAAAGGGGCGGTGCACGCCCGTTTTTTTAAATTTAAAGTTTTTCCAATTTACTGTTATAAATCCACTTGGGAAGTGAAATACCATTGATATAAAGCACTTTTTTGCAAATATATAGCTTATTCTATTCGTCCACGATCCTTTAAAAAACCTTTTATATAAAAGTGGTCCTTAACCGATTTCGTTAATTTTTCTTTCAAGCATTCCTTATAGTAAAGGGAACCTCTCTGCCGAATTTTGTTACGATATGGTTAACGATTTTTGATTTATGATTAATAATATTTGTAAAATTAATTTTATCACAAGTGGGCGGTGCCACGCCCATTTAAAACATTTTTTACAAATTTTTATCAAGAGTCTCAATATCAGTCCACATGTCAAATTTCAACATGCTTGGTGTATTATTTACTAGATAATCAGGTTTTTTGTGTTTTCCAAAATGTTATATATATAAAAAGTGGGCGTGGTTATTATGCGATTTCGCTCATTTTCAATACCAATCTATTTTTCGTGCTGATAAGCTCGTGTACCAAACTTGGAAAAGATATCTCAATATTTACTCAAGTTATCGTGTTAACGGATGGACGGGCGGACGGATATGGCTCAATATAAATTTTTTTCGATACTGATGATTTTGATATATGGAAGTCTATATCAATCTCGATTCCTTTATGCCTGTACAACCAACCTTTATCCAATCAAAGTTAATATACTCTGTGTGCAAAGCACGCTGAGTATAATGAACGAAAGAATTTCAAAATTAAGAACATTCGTTGACAAAAGTCTGTTAAGTACGTTTTTTCTTAACCAATAATGGGCATCATATTCATAAAAATCATAAAACAGTCTTTATAAGTGTACACGTTTTTCCAAAAAGCTGCATATTTTTTGGCTTGCTGTGTTAAAGCAACTCAACTAAGTGCTTATAAGTAGTGTATGTACATAAATTAATAGTATTTTACTATATCGCCAGTCGTTTGCCATATTTCCCACAAGATTTTGGCTTTCTACTCCCCTACTTTGTTACACTGGACATCCTTTTTGCTTGTGTTTTTTGTTTACTTGCACTTTCATAAATATCTATTTAGCTTTCGGTAAATGACCAGTTAATGAGAGAAAAATGTTAACACTCCATGAAGCGCAAAAGCTTTAAAGTGCATATTTACGAGCAACTGACTTAAGTACATAACTAAACAAATCCAAAGTCAACCTGAGAGGTCAATAACTTACTAAATCCCTCACACTCCCGCTATTTGCACTCGTGGCAAGAGTTAAGCAACAACAGCAAAATAAACTCATTTTTTTAGCGAGAGCAGCAGCAGGTAAGAAGTAATAATGACCATCAAAGTCATTAAGCTAAAAACACGGGGATAATGAACTAATAATGTAGGAACCATCCTTTCGAAAGATGCTTAATTATGATCCTTTGCATCAGCCAACTAAACTGCAGATGGTAGCTCAGTAAAATTATACGAGAATAACAGATAAGCGCCTAATTTGAGGCTGGATTTGCGAGATAATTTCATGCAAACAATTTATAAAAACTACAGGAATTTAAGCCATTCAGAAAAAAGTTATACAAATACAGCAGACCGTAAAGAATATTTGCTAATGGCTTTTTATTTATTTATTTTTTTTTTTTTTTATTTTGTGT